>NW_026975070.1:0-216317 GCF_030014295.1 Loxodonta africana
ATAGAGAGATAGTATTCAGATTACAGTAGGCTAAGTTAGGGTAGAGTAGGGTAGAATAGAGTGCAGTAGAACAGAACAGAAGAGAAGAGAGAGAACTGAAAGAGCAGAATAGGGTCGAGACGAGCAGAGTATAGAAGAGTAGAGTTGAATATTGCCGAATAGAGCCAATACAGCCAAATAGAGCCCAAAAGAGCTAAATCGATAGAAACCAAGACGTATCACGCCGAATCCCGTGGAATCGTGCCGTATCGCGTCGAATCCCGTCGAATTGCATTGAATCTGATCAATTCCAATCCAATCCAATCCAATCCAATCAATTAGAATAGACTAGAGTAGGGTAGAGTACAATACAATACGGTAGAGAATAGTTTAGGATGGAGTAGAATGGTGTAGCATGGAGTCGAGTGGAGTCGAAAAGAGATAATAGAGTTGAGTAGAGTCCTAACAGAGCCGATAGAGCCTATTAGAGCTGACTAGAGCCGAATGGAGCCGATTAGAGCTGAATCGAACCGATTTGAGCCGATTGGGGATGATGGAGTGGAAAGGAGCCGATTTGAGCCGAATCGCATCGAGATGCGTGGAATCGAATCCAGTAGAATAGATTAGATTAGGGTAGGATGGAATAGAGTAGACTTGAACACAGTAGAAGAGAATGGAAAGAATACAATAGAATAGAGTAGAAAAGGGTAGAGCAGAGCAGAAGAGTGTAGAGTAGAATAGAGTAGAGTAGAACAGAGTCGAATCAAGCTGAATGGAGACGAAACGAGACAAATCGCGTCGAATCCCATCGAATCAATTACAGTAGGGTATGGTAGAATAGCGTAGAATGGGAGTAGAATGGTGTGCAATGGAATTGAGTAGAGTAGAAAAGAGCTGAAGAGAGCCGAAGAGGGCCGAAGAGGGCCAAATCGAGCTGAATTGAGCGAAATCGAGCCGAATCCAGTGAATCGAGCCTAATGGAGCCGAATCGAGCCTAATCAAGCCGAATCGACACTATTCGAGGACAAATGGAGCCGAATGGACATGAATCGCACCGATTCGGCCCCTAGTCGCGTCAAAATTTGTCGAATTCAATTGAATAGACTAGGAGTAGGGGAGGTTCGGGTAGGCTAGGGTAGGGTAGAATGGAGTAGGAATAGAATAAAACAGAACAGAACACAACAAAATAGAACAGAACAACACAGAACGAATACAGAAAAGAGTAGGCTAGAGCAGAGTAGAGGGGAATAGAGTAGAGTAGAATAGATTCGAACAGAGCCAAATCGAGCCGAATCACGTCGAAATGGGTTGAATCAAATCCAATCGAATGGATTACAATACCTTAGAGTTGGGTAGCATAGGATAGGGTAGAATAGAGTAGAATAGTACAGAACAGAGTAGAAACAAGTACAATAGAATAGAGAAGAGTAGACTAGAGTAGAATAGAGCTGGATAGAGCCGAATGCAGACGAAACGAGAGGAATCGTGTAGAAGCAATTAGAGTAAATTAGAGTGGTGTTGGGTAGGGTAGAGCAGAATAGAGTAGACTAGTGTAGAATTAGTGTGGAATGCATAGAATGGAGTCAAATAGAAACGAATAGAGTGGAAAAGAGTCGAATAGAGCAGAATAGGGCCGAAGAACGCCAAATCGAGCAGATTCGAAGCGATTCAAGCCAAACAAGCTGAATGGAGCCCTAACTGAGCCGAATAGAGCCAAATCGAGCCGAATCGAGCCGATTCAAGCTTCATCGCCTCGAATCGCGTTCAATGCGTCAAATCCAATCGAGACGTATAGATTAGAGAAGGGGAGGGGAGGGGAGGGTAGAATAGAACAGAGTAGAGTGGAATAGAAGAGATTAGAACAGAAATAGAAGGAATAGAATCGAGTAGAATAGAGTGGAAAAGAGTAGAGTCGAATACATTCGAATAGAGCCGATAAGCTGAATAGAGACGAATGGCAGCTGAATACAGCCGAAAAGAGCTGTATACTGCCGAATCACACCTAATCGAGCGGAATCAAGCAGAATCGCACTGACTGTCACCGAATAGCGTCGAATCGAATCAGGTCGAATCGAGTCGAGTCACGTCGTTTTGAATCAAACAAGGTCAAATCGCTTCATATCGTGTCGAATCCCACGGAATCACGTCGAATAACTTCGAATTGCGTCAAACCTCAGAGAATCCTACTGAATCACGTCGAGTCGCATGGAATCTCATCAAATCCCTTCGGATCTTGCCGAATCCAGTCAAGTCACATCAAATCGCTTTGCACGGAATCGAGTTGAATCCAATAGATTAAAGTAGGCTAGGGTTCGGGTGGGGTGCCGTAGGGTCGGGTAGGGTAGAATAGAATAGAGTACAACAGAATAGGAGAGAACAGAACAGAACAGAAAGAATACAACAGAACAGAATAGAGTCAAAGAGAGAGAACATAGCCGAATGGAGCCGAGTGGAGACAAAATGAGACGAATCACGTCCGGTTTGCTTCGAATCGCGTCAAATCAATCGAATCGATTAGAAGAGATTAGGGTAGGGAAGGGTAGAACAGAATAGAGGAAAATAGTGAAGAATGGTGTGGAATGGAGGTGAACGGAGTCCAACAGAGACGGATAGAAATGAATAGAGTACAAAAGGGTCTAATAGGGCCGGATAGGGCCAAATAAGGCCTAATTGAGCAGAATCCAGCAGAATCGATGGAATTCGAGCCTAATCGAGCCGAATGGAGTGAAATGGAGTCAAGTCGAGCCGAATAGAGCCGATGCGAACTGAATCGAGCTGATTCCAGCCTAATCGCGTCAAATCGCGTGGAGATACGTCACATCGAATCTAATCAAATAGATTAGGGGAGGGGCGGGTGGGTAGAATAGAACAGAATAGTACAGAATAGAAAGAATAGAATATAGTACAGTAGGGTAGAGTAGAGAGAGTAAAGCAGAGAAGAGTAGAGCAGAGTAGAATTGAGACAAATAGAGTCAAATAGTGCAGGATATAGCTGAATAGAGCCAATTCTGGCCGAATCGAGTCAAACGGAACCAAAACGAGATGAATCACACCGAATTGCTTCGAATCGCATCCAATCGAATAGATTAGAGTAACGTAGGGTAGAGTAGAACAGAATAGAGTAGAATAGCGTAGAATGGAGAAGAGTGGAGTCAAATGGAGTCGAACAGAGACAAATAGAGTAGAAAAGAGTCGACTCGAGCCAAATAGGGCCGAATAAGGCTGAACCGAGTGGAAACGAGCTGAATGGAAGCGATTCGAGCCAAATCGAGCTGAATCGAGCCGACTCAAGCATGATGGTGTCCAGTGGCATCGAAATGCTTTGAATCGAATCAAATGGAATCGATTAGAATAGGTTAGGGTAGGGTAGTTTATGATAGGAAGACTAGGGTAGATGCAAGTAGACTACATTAGAGTAGACAAGAGAAGGCTAGAGTAGAAGCCTAGACTAGTAAGCTGGACTAGTCGGCTAGACTAGTGGCAGAGAGCAGTAGCCTAGACGACTAGTCTTGAATAGTACCCTAAGTCAGTAATCTGAATGAGTACCCTTGCCTGAACTCTTAGCCTAATCTAGTACCCTTGCCTTAACTAGTAGTCCTAACAAGTACCCTTGCCTTAACCAGTAGTCTTCACTAGTACCCTTGCCTTCACTAGTAGTATGCCCTTAACAAGTAGCCTGAACGGGTACCCTTGCCTTAACCAGTACCCTCAACAAGTACCCATGCCTTAACTAGTAGCCTGGCCTTAACTAGTAGCCTGAACTAGTACACTTGCCTTAAGGAGTACCCTTGCCCGAACTACTCCCCTTAATTAGGACCCTTATTGAGTAACCCTAAGTAGTAGAGTATGGTACGGTGGGGTAGCATAGGGTAGGGAAGCATACGGTGGAACAGAGAAAATAGAAGGAAATAGAATAGAACAGCATAGGTCAGGGTAGGTTAGCTTAGTGCAGGGTATGGTAGAGTAGCATAGGATGGAATAGAGAAAATAGAAAAGGAGACTAGAAAAGAGCAGACTAGATTAGGATAGGGGAGGGTGGGGGAGGGTCTTGTAGAATACAGTAGTGTAGAATGGAATAGAATGGTGTGGAATGGAGTCGAATGGATTCGAACAGAGATGAATAGAGTAGAAAAGAGTTGAATAGAGCCGGATAACGCCGAATAGGACCAAATATGGCCGAAATGAGCCGAATCGAGTCGAGTCGACCAGATTCGGGATGAATGGAGCCTAGTGGAGCTGAAATGAGCCAAATAGAGACAAACTGAACCCAGCAAAATCGAGCCAAAACACACTTAATTGCATCCTATTGCATCGGATCTCGTCGAATTCCATCAAATCCCACCAAAACGCATCAAATCTCACGGAATCTCACCGAATGCCGTCGAATTGTCTCAAATCGGGTCGAATGGTGTCAAACTGAATGGAATCGAATGAAATTGAATAGATTAGAGTAGTGTAGGTTAGGCTGGGATTCAGTAGGGAAGGGCACAGAAGAATAGAATAGAGTAGAACAGAAGAGAATACCAAGAGTAGAATGGAGTAGAGTTGAGCAGAGTGGAATAGTCAGAGCCGGGTAGTGCAGAATATAGATGAATAGATCCAATTCAAGCCGAATCGATTCGAATGGAGAGGAAAGGAGACAAATCGTGATGAATCGAATCGATTAGAATAGATTAGAGTAGGGTAGGGTAGAACAGAATAGAAGAGAGTAGAAAAGAGTAGAATGGTGTGGAATGGAGTTGAATGGAGCCAAATAGAGACAAATAAAGTAGAAAGGGTTGAGTAGAGCTGAACAGGGCTGAATAAGGTTCACTCGAGCCTAATTATGCTGAATTGAGCAGAATCGAGACGAATTGACCCAGTTCAAGCCAAATAGAGCTAAATCGAGCCGATTCAAGCCGAATCACATGGAATCGCGTCGAAATGCGTTGAATCGAATAGATTAGTGTCGAGGAGGGTACGGCAGGAGAGGCTAGACTACAACACAACAGAACACAAGAGAAAGAAGAGAATAGAATTAAGTAGAGTCGGGTCCAGTAGAATAGAGTCAAATCGAGTTGAAGAGAGCCGAAAAGAGCCCAACAGAGCTGAATACAGCCGAATTGACCAAATTCAAGGTGAATCGAGATGAATCATGTCCAGTCGTTTGAAATGTGACGAATCGAATCAAAGAGATTAGTGTGGGGAAGGTAAGGTTAGGGTAGGGTAGAGAAGAATAGAATAGAGTAGAATGGAACAGAACAGAAAGAATCGAGTAGACTAGAGTCAAATAGAGTCGAATACTGCCAAAAAGAGCCGAATAGAGTGGAAAAGAGCCGAATAGAACCGAATCGAGTTTAATGGAGCAGAAAGGAGATGAATCGAGCCGATATGACCCGAATCAGGTCGAATTCCGTTCAAGTGTGTCGAATAGCATAGAACAGATTACAGTAGGCTAAGTTAGGGTAGAGTAGGGTAGAATAGAGTGCAGTAGAACAGAACAGAAGAGAAGAGAAGAGAACTGAAAGAGCAGAATAGGGTCGAGACGAGCAGAGTATAGAAGAGTAGAGTTGAATATTGCCGAATAGAGCCAAATACAGCCAAATAGAGCCCAAAAGAGCTAAATCGATAGAAACCAAGACGTATCACGCCGAATCCCGTGGAATCGTGCCGTATCGCGTCGAATCCCGTCGAATTGCATTGAATCTGATCAATTCCAATCCAATCCAATCCAATCCAATCAATTAGAATAGACTAGAGTAGGGTAGAGTACAATACAATACGGTAGAGAATAGTTTAGGATGGAGTAGAATGGTGTAGCATGGAGTCGAGTGGAGTCGAAAAGAGATAATAGAGTTGAGTAGAGTCTAACAGAGCCGAATAGAGCCTATTAGAGCTGACTAGAGCCGAATGGAGCCGATTAGAGCTGAATCGAACCGATTTGAGCCGATTGGGGATGAATGGAGTGGAAAGGAGCCGATTTGAGCCGAATCGCATCGAGATGCGTGGAATCGAATCCAGTAGAATAGATTAGATTAGGGTAGGATGGAATAGAGTAGACTTGAACACAGTAGAAGAGAATGGAAAGAATACAATAGAATAGAGTAGAAAAGGGTAGAGCAGAGCAGAAGAGTGTAGAGTAGAATAGAGTAGAGTAGAACAGAGTCGAATCAAGCTGAATGGAGACGAAACGAGACAAATCGCGTCGAATCCCATCGAATCAATTACAGTAGGGTATGGTAGAATAGCGTAGAATGGAGTAGAATGGTGTGCAATGGAATTGAGTAGAGTAGAAAAGAGCTGAAGAGAGCCGAAGAGGGCCGAAGAGGGCCAAATCGAGCTGAATTGAGCGAAATCGAGCCGAATCCAGTGAATCGAGCCTAATGGAGCCGAATCGAGCCTAATCAAGCCGAATCGACACTATTCGAGACAAATGGAGCCGAATGGACATGAATCGCACCGATTCGGCCCCTAGTCGCGTCAAAATTTGTCGAATTCAATTGAATAGACTAGAGTAGGGGAGGTTCGGGTAGGCTAGGGTAGGGTAGAATGGAGTAGAATAGAATAAAACAGAACAGAACACAACAAAATAGAACAGAACAACACAGAACGAATACAGAAAAGAGTAGGCTAGAGCAGAGTAGAGGGGAATAGAGTAGAGTAGAATAGATTCGAACAGAGCCAAATCGAGCCGAATCACGTCGAAATGGGTTGAATCAAATCCAATCGAATGGATTACAATACCTTAGAGTTGGGTAGCATAGGATAGGGTAGAATAGAGTAGAATAGTACAGAACAGAGTAGAAACAATACAATAGAATAGAGAAGAGTAGACTAGAGTAGAATAGAGCTGGATAGAGCCGAATGCAGACGAAACGAGAGGAATCGTGTAGAAGCAATTAGAGTAAATTAGAGTGGTGTTGGGTAGGGTAGAGCAGAATAGAGTAGACTAGTGTAGAATAGTGTGGAATGCATAGAATGGAGTCAAATAGAAACGAATAGAGTGGAAAAGAGTCGAATAGAGCAGAATAGGGCCGAAGAACGCCAAATCGAGCAGATTCGAAGCGATTCAAGCCAAAACAAGCTGAATGGAGCCTAACTGAGCCGAATAGAGCCAAATCGAGCCGAATCGAGCCGATTCAAGCTTCATCGCCTCGAATCGCGTTCAATGCGTCAAATCCAATCGAGACGTATAGATTAGAGAAGGGGAGGGGAGGGGAGGGTAGAATAGAACAGAGTAGAGTGGAATAGAAGAGATTAGAACAGAATAGAAGGAATAGAATCGAGTAGAATAGAGTGGAAAAGAGTAGAGTCGAATACATTCGAATAGAGCCGAATAAGCTGAATAGAGACGAATGGCAGCTGAATACAGCCGAAAAGAGCTGTATACTGCCGAATCACACCTAATCGAGCGGAATCAAGCAGAATCGCACTGACTGTCACCGAATAGCGTCGAATCGAATCAGGTCGAATCGAGTCGAGTCACGTCGTTTTGAATCAAACAAGGTCAAATCGCTTCATATCGTGTCGAATCCCACGGAATCACGTCGAATAACTTCGAATTGCGTCAAACCTCAGAGAATCCTACTGAATCACGTCGAGTCGCATGGAATCTCATCAAATCCCTTCGGATCTTGCCGAATCCAGTCAAGTCACATCAAATCGCTTTGCACGGAATCGAATTGAATCCAATAGATTAAAGTAGGCTAGGTTCGGGTGGGGTGCCGTAGGGTCGGGTAGGGTAGAATAGAATAGAGTACAACAGAATAGGAGAGAACAGAACAGAACAGAAAGAATACAACAGAACAGAATAGAGTCAAAGAGAGAGAACATAGCCGAATGGAGCCGAGTGGAGACAAAATGAGACGAATCACGTCCGGTTGCTTCGAATCGCGTCAAATCAAATCGAATCGATTAGAAGAGATTAGGGTAGGGAAGGGTAGAACAGAATAGAGGAAAATAGTGAAGAATGGTGTGGAATGGAGGTGAACGGAGTCCAACAGAGACGGATAGAAATGAATAGAGTACAAAAGGGTCTAATAGGGCCGGATAGGGCCAAATAAGGCCTAATTGAGCAGAATCCAGCAGAATCGATGGAATTCGAGCCTAATCGAGCCGAATGGAGTGAAATGGAGTCAAGTCGAGCCGAATAGAGCCGATGCGAACTGAATCGAGCTGATTCCAGCCTAATCGCGTCAAATCGCGTGGAGATACGTCACATCGAATCTAATCAAATAGATTAGGGGAGGGGCGGGTGGGTAGAATAGAACAGAATAGTACAGAATAGAAAGAATAGAATATAGTACAGTAGGGTAGAGTAGAGAGAGTAAAGCAGAGAAGAGTAGAGCAGAGTAGAATTGAGACAAATAGAGTCAAATAGTGCAGGATATAGCTGAATAGAGCCAATTCTGGCCGAATCGAGTCAAACGGAACCAAAACGAGATGAATCACACCGAATTGCTTCGAATCGCATCCAATCGAATAGATTAGAGTAACGTAGGGTAGAGTAGAACAGAATAGAGTAGAATAGCGTAGAATGGAGAAGAGTGGAGTCAAATGGAGTCGAACAGAGACAAATAGAGTAGAAAAGAGTCGACTCGAGCCAAATAGGGCCGAATAAGGCTGAACCGAGTGGAAACGAGCTGAATGGAAGCGATTCGAGCCAAATCGAGCTGAATCGAGCCGACTCAAGCATGATGGTGTCCAGTGGCATCGAAATGCTTTGAATCGAATCAAATGGAATCGATTAGAATAGGTTAGGGTAGGGTAGTTTATGATAGGAAGACTAGGGTAGATGCAAGTAGACTACATTAGAGTAGACAAGAGAAGGCTAGAGTAGAAGCCTAGACTAGTAAGCTGGACTAGTCGGCTAGACTAGTGGCAGAGAGCAGTAGCCTAGACGACTAGTCTTGAATAGTACCCTAAGTCAGTAATCTGAATGAGTACCCTTGCCTGAACTCTTAGCCTAATCTAGTACCCTTGCCTTAACTAGTAGTCCTAACAAGTACCCTTGCCTTAACCAGTAGTCTTCACTAGTACCCTTGCCTTCACTAGTAGTATGCCCTTAACAAGTAGCCTGAACGGGTACCCTTGCCTTAACCAGTACCCTCAACAAGTACCCATGCCTTAACTAGTAGCCTGGCCTTAACTAGTAGCCTGAACTAGTACACTTGCCTTAAGGAGTACCCTTGCCCGAACTACTCCCCTTAATTAGGACCCTTATTGAGTAACCCTAAGTAGTAGAGTATGGTACGGTGGGGTAGCATAGGGTAGGGAAGCATACGGTGGAACAGAGAAAATAGAAGGAAATAGAATAGAACAGCATAGGTCAGGGTAGGTTAGCTTAGTGCAGGGTATGGTAGAGTAGCATAGGATGGAATAGAGAAAATAGAAAAGGAGACTAGAAAAGAGCAGACTAGATTAGGATAGGGGAGGGTGGGGGAGGGTCTTGTAGAATACAGTAGTGTAGAATGGAATAGAATGGTGTGGAATGGAGTCGAATGGATTCGAACAGAGATGAATAGAGTAGAAAAGAGTTGAATAGAGCCGGATAACGCCGAATAGGACCAAATATGGCCGAAATGAGCCGAATCGAGTCGAGTCGACCAGATTCGGGATGAATGGAGCCTAGTGGAGCTGAAATGAGCCAAATAGAGACAAACTGAACCCAGCAAAATCGAGCCAAAACACACTTAATTGCATCCTATTGCATCGGATCTCGTCGAATTCCATCAAATCCCACCAAAACGCATCAAATCTCACGGAATCTCACCGAATGCCGTCGAATTGTCTCAAATCGGGTCGAATGGTGTCAAACTGAATGGAATCGAATGAAATTGAATAGATTAGAGTAGTGTAGGTTAGGCTGGGATTCAGTAGGGAAGGGCACAGAAGAATAGAATAGAGTAGAACAGAAGAGAATACCAAGAGTAGAATGGAGTAGAGTTGAGCAGAGTGGAATAGTCAGAGCCGGGTAGTGCAGAATATAGATGAATAGATCCAATTCAAGCCGAATCGATTCGAATGGAGAGGAAAGGAGACAAATCGTGATGAATCGAATCGATTAGAATAGATTAGAGTAGGGTAGGGTAGAACAGAATAGAAGAGAGTAGAAAAGAGTAGAATGGTGTGGAATGGAGTTGAATGGAGCCAAATAGAGACAAATAAAGTAGAAAGGGTTGAGTAGAGCTGAACAGGGCTGAATAAGGTTCACTCGAGCCTAATTATGCTGAATTGAGCAGAATCGAGACGAATTGACCCAGTTCAAGCCAAATAGAGCTAAATCGAGCCGATTCAAGCCGAATCACATGGAATCGCGTCGAAATGCGTTGAATCGAATAGATTAGTGTCGAGGAGGGTACGGCAGGAGAGGCTAGACTACAACACAACAGAACACAAGAGAAAGAAGAGAATAGAATTAAGTAGAGTCGGGTCCAGTAGAATAGAGTCAAATCGAGTTGAAGAGAGCCGAAAAGAGCCCAACAGAGCTGAATACAGCCGAATTGACCAAATTCAAGGTGAATCGAGATGAATCATGTCCAGTCGTTTGAAATGTGACGAATCGAATCAAAGAGATTAGTGTGGGGAAGGTAAGGTTAGGGTAGGGTAGAGAAGAATAGAATAGAGTAGAATGGAACAGAACAGAAAGAATCGAGTAGACTAGAGTCAAATAGAGTCGAATACTGCCAAAAAGAGCCGAATAGAGTGGAAAAGAGCCGAATAGAACCGAATCGAGTTTAATGGAGCAGAAAGGAGATGAATCGAGCCGATATGACCCGAATCAGGTCGAATTCCGTTCAAGTGTGTCGAATAGCATAGAACAGATTACAGTAGGCTAAGTTAGGGTAGAGTAGGGTAGAATAGAGTGCAGTAGAACAGAACAGAAGAGAAGAGAAGAGAACTGAAAGAGCAGAATAGGGTCGAGACGAGCAGAGTATAGAAGAGTAGAGTTGAATATTGCCGAATAGAGCCAAATACAGCCAAATAGAGCCCAAAAGAGCTAAATCGATAGAAACCAAGACGTATCACGCCGAATCCCGTGGAATCGTGCCGTATCGCGTCGAATCCCGTCGAATTGCATTGAATCTGATCAATTCCAATCCAATCCAATCCAATCCAATCAATTAGAATAGACTAGAGTAGGGTAGAGTACAATACAATACGGTAGAGAATAGTTTAGGATGGAGTAGAATGGTGTAGCATGGAGTCGAGTGGAGTCGAAAAGAGATAATAGAGTTGAGTAGAGTCTAACAGAGCCGAATAGAGCCTATTCGAGCTGACTAGAGCCGAATGGAGCCGATTAGAGCTGAATCGAACCGATTTGAGCCGATTGGGGATGAATGGAGTGGAAAGGAGCCGATTTGAGCCGAATCGCATCGAGATGCGTGGAATCGAATCCAGTAGAATAGATTAGATTAGGGTAGGATGGAATAGAGTAGACTTGAACACAGTAGAAGAGAATGGAAAGAATACAATAGAATAGAGTAGAAAAGGGTAGAGCAGAGCAGAAGAGTGTAGAGTAGAATAGAGTAGAGTAGAACAGAGTCGAATCAAGCTGAATGGAGACGAAACGAGACAAATCGCGTCGAATCCCATCGAATCAATTACAGTAGGGTATGGTAGAATAGCGTAGAATGGAGTAGAATGGTGTGCAATGGAATTGAGTAGAGTAGAAAAGAGCTGAAGAGAGCCGAAGAGGGCCGAAGAGGGCCAAATCGAGCTGAATTGAGCGAAATCGAGCCGAATCCAGTGAATCGAGCCTAATGGAGCCGAATCGAGCCTAATCAAGCCGAATCGACACTATTCGAGACAAATGGAGCCGAATGGACATGAATCGCACCGATTCGGCCCCTAGTCGCGTCAAAATTTGTCGAATTCAATTGAATAGACTAGAGTAGGGGAGGTTCGGGTAGGCTAGGGTAGGGTAGAATGGAGTAGAATAGAATAAAACAGAACAGAACACAACAAAATAGAACAGAACAACACAGAACGAATACAGAAAAGAGTAGGCTAGAGCAGAGTAGAGGGGAATAGAGTAGAGTAGAATAGATTCGAACAGAGCCAAATCGAGCCGAATCATGTCGAAATGGGTTGAATCAAATCCAATCGAATGGATTACAATACCTTAGAGTTGGGTAGCATAGGATAGGGTAGAATAGAGTAGAATAGTACAGAACAGAGTAGAAACAATACAATAGAATAGAGAAGAGTAGACTAGAGTAGAATAGAGCTGGATAGAGCCGAATGCAGACGAAACGAGAGGAATCGTGTAGAAGCAATTAGAGTAAATTAGAGTGGTGTTGGGTAGGGTAGAGCAGAATAGAGTAGACTAGTGTAGAATAGTGTGGAATGAATAGAATGGAGTCAAATAGAAACGAATAGAGTGGAAAAGAGTCGAATAGAGCAGAATAGGGCCGAAGAACGCCAAATCGAGCAGATTCGAAGCGATTCAAGCCAAAACAAGCTGAATGGAGCCTAACTGAGCCGAATAGAGCCAAATCGAGCCGAATCGAGCCGATTCAAGCTTCATCGCCTCGAATCGCGTTCAATGCGTCAAATCCAATCGAGACGTATAGATTAGAGAAGGGGAGGGGAGGGGAGGGTAGAATAGAACAGAGTAGAGTGGAATAGAAGAGATTAGAACAGAATAGAAGGAATAGAATCGAGTAGAATAGAGTGGAAAAGAGTAGAGTCGAATACATTCGAATAGAGCCGAATAAGCTGAATAGAGACGAATGGCAGCTGAATACAGCCGAAAAGAGCTGTATACTGCCGAATCACACCTAATCGAGCGGAATCAAGCAGAATCGCACTGACTGTCACCGAATAGCGTCGAATCGAATCAGGTCGAATCGAGTCGAGTCACGTCGTTTTGAATCAAACAAGGTCAAATCGCTTCATATCGTGTCGAATCCCACGGAATCACGTCGAATAACTTCGAATTGCGTCAAACCTCAGAGAATCCTACTGAATCACGTCGAGTCGCATGGAATCTCATCAAATCCCTTCGGATCTTGCCGAATCCAGTCAAGTCACATCAAATCGCTTTGCACGGAATCGAATTGAATCCAATAGATTAAAGTAGGCTAGGTTCGGGTGGGGTGCCGTAGGGTCGGGTAGGGTAGAATAGAATAGAGTACAACAGAATAGGAGAGAACAGAACAGAACAGAAAGAATACAACAGAACAGAATAGAGTCAAAGAGAGAGAACATAGCCGAATGGAGCCGAGTGGAGACAAAATGAGACGAATCACGTCCGGTTGCTTCGAATCGCGTCAAATCAAATCGAATCGATTAGAAGAGATTAGGGTAGGGAAGGGTAGAACAGAATAGAGGAAAATAGTGAAGAATGGTGTGGAATGGAGGTGAACGGAGTCCAACAGAGACGGATAGAAATGAATAGAGTACAAAAGGGTCTAATAGGGCCGGATAGGGCCAAATAAGGCCTAATTGAGCAGAATCCAGCAGAATCGATGGAATTCGAGCCTAATCGAGCCGAATGGAGTGAAATGGAGTCAAGTCGAGCCGAATAGAGCCGATGCGAACTGAATCGAGCTGATTCCAGCCTAATCGCGTCAAATCGCGTGGAGATACGTCACATCGAATCTAATCAAATAGATTAGGGGAGGGGCGGGTGGGTAGAATAGAACAGAATAGTACAGAATAGAAAGAATAGAATATAGTACAGTAGGGTAGAGTAGAGAGAGTAAAGCAGAGAAGAGTAGAGCAGAGTAGAATTGAGACAAATAGAGTCAAATAGTGCAGGATATAGCTGAATAGAGCCAATTCTGGCCGAATCGAGTCAAACGGAACCAAAACGAGATGAATCACACCGAATTGCTTCGAATCGCATCCAATCGAATAGATTAGAGTAACGTAGGGTAGAGTAGAACAGAATAGAGTAGAATAGCGTAGAATGGAGAAGAGTGGAGTCAAATGGAGTCGAACAGAGACAAATAGAGTAGAAAAGAGTCGACTCGAGCCAAATAGGGCCGAATAAGGCTGAACCGAGTGGAAACGAGCTGAATGGAAGCGATTCGAGCCAAATCGAGCTGAATCGAGCCGACTCAAGCGTGATGGTGTCCAGTGGCATCGAAATGCTTTGAATCGAATCAAATGGAATCGATTAGAATAGGTTAGGGTAGGGTAGTTTATGATAGGAAGACTAGGGTAGATGCAAGTAGACTACATTAGAGTAGACAAGAGAAGGCTAGAGTAGAAGCCTAGACTAGTAAGCTGGACTAGTCGGCTAGACTAGTGGCAGAGAGCAGTAGCCTAGACGACTAGTCTTGAATAGTACCCTAAGTCAGTAATCTGAATGAGTACCCTTGCCTGAACTCTTAGCCTAATCTAGTACCCTTGCCTTAACTAGTAGTCCTAACAAGTACCCTTGCCTTAACCAGTAGTCTTCACTAGTACCCTTGCCTTCACTAGTAGTATGCCCTTAACAAGTAGCCTGAACGGGTACCCTTGCCTTAACCAGTACCCTCAACAAGTACCCATGCCTTAACTAGTAGCCTGGCCTTAACTAGTAGCCTGAACTAGTACACTTGCCTTAAGGAGTACCCTTGCCCGAACTACTCCCCTTAATTAGGACCCTTATTGAGTAACCCTAAGTAGTAGAGTATGGTACGGTGGGGTAGCATAGGGTAGGGAAGCATACGGTGGAACAGAGAAAATAGAAGGAAATAGAATAGAACAGCATAGGTCAGGGTAGGTTAGCTTAGTGCAGGGTATGGTAGAGTAGCATAGGATGGAATAGAGAAAATAGAAAAGGAGACTAGAAAAGAGCAGACTAGATTAGGATAGGGGAGGGTGGGGGAGGGTCTTGTAGAATACAGTAGTGTAGAATGGAATAGAATGGTGTGGAATGGAGTCGAATGGATTCGAACAGAGATGAATAGAGTAGAAAAGAGTTGAATAGAGCCGGATAACGCCGAATAGGACCAAATATGGCCGAAATGAGCCGAATCGAGTCGAGTCGACCAGATTCGGGATGAATGGAGCCTAGTGGAGCTGAAATGAGCCAAATAGAGACAAACTGAACCCAGCAAAATCGAGCCAAAACACACTTAATTGCATCCTATTGCATCGGATCTCGTCGAATTCCATCAAATCCCACCAAAACGCATCAAATCTCACGGAATCTCACCGAATGCCGTCGAATTGTCTCAAATCGGGTCGAATGGTGTCAAACTGAATGGAATCGAATGAAATTGAATAGATTAGAGTAGTGTAGGTTAGGCTGGGATTCAGTAGGGAAGGGCACAGAAGAATAGAATAGAGTAGAACAGAAGAGAATACCAAGAGTAGAATGGAGTAGAGTTGAGCAGAGTGGAATAGTCAGAGCCGGGTAGTGCAGAATATAGATGAATAGATCCAATTCAAGCCGAATCGATTCGAATGGAGAGGAAAGGAGACAAATCGTGATGAATCGAATCGATTAGAATAGATTAGAGTAGGGTAGGGTAGAACAGAATAGAAGAGAGTAGAAAAGAGTAGAATGGTGTGGAATGGAGTTGAATGGAGCCAAATAGAGACAAATAAAGTAGAAAGGGTTGAGTAGAGCTGAACAGGGCTGAATAAGGTTCACTCGAGCCTAATTATGCTGAATTGAGCAGAATCGAGACGAATTGACCCAGTTCAAGCCAAATAGAGCTAAATCGAGCCGATTCAAGCCGAATCACATGGAATCGCGTCGAAATGCGTTGAATCGAATAGATTAGTGTCGAGGAGGGTACGGCAGGAGAGGCTAGACTACAACACAACAGAACACAAGAGAAAGAAGAGAATAGAATTAAGTAGAGTCGGGTCCAGTAGAATAGAGTCAAATCGAGTTGAAGAGAGCCGAAAAGAGCCCAACAGAGCTGAATACAGCCGAATTGACCAAATTCAAGGTGAATCGAGATGAATCATGTCCAGTCGTTTGAAATGTGACGAATCGAATCAAAGAGATTAGTGTGGGGAAGGTAAGGTTAGGGTAGGGTAGAGAAGAATAGAATAGAGTAGAATGGAACAGAACAGAAAGAATCGAGTAGACTAGAGTCAAATAGAGTCGAATACTGCCAAAAAGAGCCGAATAGAGTGGAAAAGAGCCGAATAGAACCGAATCGAGTTTAATGGAGCAGAAAGGAGATGAATCGAGCCGATATGACCCGAATCAGGTCGAATTCCGTTCAAGTGTGTCGAATAGCATAGAACAGATTACAGTAGGCTAAGTTAGGGTAGAGTAGGGTAGAATAGAGTGCAGTAGAACAGAACAGAAGAGAAGAGAAGAGAACTGAAAGAGCAGAATAGGGTCGAGACGAGCAGAGTATAGAAGAGTAGAGTTGAATATTGCCGAATAGAGCCAAATACAGCCAAATAGAGCCCAAAAGAGCTAAATCGATAGAAACCAAGACGTATCACGCCGAATCCCGTGGAATCGTGCCGTATCGCGTCGAATCCCGTCGAATTGCATTGAATCTGATCAATTCCAATCCAATCCAATCCAATCCAATCAATTAGAATAGACTAGAGTAGGGTAGAGTACAATACAATACGGTAGAGAATAGTTTAGGATGGAGTAGAATGGTGTAGCATGGAGTCGAGTGGAGTCGAAAAGAGATAATAGAGTTGAGTAGAGTCTAACAGAGCCGAATAGAGCCTATTAGAGCTGACTAGAGCCGAATGGAGCCGATTAGAGCTGAATCGAACCGATTTGAGCCGATTGGGGATGAATGGAGTGGAAAGGAGCCGATTTGAGCCGAATCGCATCGAGATGCGTGGAATCGAATCCAGTAGAATAGATTAGATTAGGGTAGGATGGAATAGAGTAGACTTGAACACAGTAGAAGAGAATGGAAAGAATACAATAGAATAGAGTAGAAAAGGGTAGAGCAGAGCAGAAGAGTGTAGAGTAGAATAGAGTAGAGTAGAACAGAGTCGAATCAAGCTGAATGGAGACGAAACGAGACAAATCGCGTCGAATCCCATCGAATCAATTACAGTAGGGTATGGTAGAATAGCGTAGAATGGAGTAGAATGGTGTGCAATGGAATTGAGTAGAGTAGAAAAGAGCTGAAGAGAGCCGAAGAGGGCCGAAGAGGGCCAAATCGAGCTGAATTGAGCGAAATCGAGCCGAATCCAGTGAATCGAGCCTAATGGAGCCGAATCGAGCCTAATCAAGCCGAATCGACACTATTCGAGACAAATGGAGCCGAATGGACATGAATCGCACCGATTCGGCCCCTAGTCGCGTCAAAATTTGTCGAATTCAATTGAATAGACTAGAGTAGGGGAGGTTCGGGTAGGCTAGGGTAGGGTAGAATGGAGTAGAATAGAATAAAACAGAACAGAACACAACAAAATAGAACAGAACAACACAGAACGAATACAGAAAAGAGTAGGCTAGAGCAGAGTAGAGGGGAATAGAGTAGAGTAGAATAGATTCGAACAGAGCCAAATCGAGCCGAATCACGTCGAAATGGGTTGAATCAAATCCAATCGAATGGATTACAATACCTTAGAGTTGGGTAGCATAGGATAGGGTAGAATAGAGTAGAATAGTACAGAACAGAGTAGAAACAATACAATAGAATAGAGAAGAGTAGACTAGAGTAGAATAGAGCTGGATAGAGCCGAATGCAGACGAAACGAGAGGAATCGTGTAGAAGCAATTAGAGTAAATTAGAGTGGTGTTGGGTAGGGTAGAGCAGAATAGAGTAGACTAGTGTAGAATAGTGTGGAATGAATAGAATGGAGTCAAATAGAAACGAATAGAGTGGAAAAGAGTCGAATAGAGCAGAATAGGGCCGAAGAACGCCAAATCGAGCAGATTCGAAGCGATTCAAGCCAAAACAAGCTGAATGGAGCCTAACTGAGCCGAATAGAGCCAAATCGAGCCGAATCGAGCCGATTCAAGCTTCATCGCCTCGAATCGCCTTCAATGCGTCAAATCCAATCGAGACGTATAGATTAGAGAAGGGGAGGGGAGGGGAGGGTAGAATAGAACAGAGTAGAGTGGAATAGAAGAGATTAGAACAGAATAGAAGGAATAGAATCGAGTAGAATAGAGTGGAAAAGAGTAGAGTCGAATACATTCGAATAGAGCCGAATAAGCTGAATAGAGACGAATGGCAGCTGAATACAGCCGAAAAGAGCTGTATACTGCCGAATCACACCTAATCGAGCGGAATCAAGCAGAATCGCACTGACTGTCACCGAATAGCGTCGAATCGAATCAGGTCGAATCGAGTCGAGTCACATCGTTTTGAATCAAACAAGGTCAAATCGCTTCATATCGTGTCGAATCCCACGGAATCACGTCGAATAACTTCGAATTGCGTCAAACCTCAGAGAATCCTACTGAATCACGTCGAGTCGCATGGAATCTCATCAAATCCCTTCGGATCTTGCCGAATCCAGTCAAGTCACATCAAATCGCTTTGCACGGAATCGAATTGAATCCAATAGATTAAAGTAGGCTAGGTTCGGGTGGGGTGCCGTAGGGTCGGGTAGGGTAGAATAGAATAGAGTACAACAGAATAGGAGAGAACAGAACAGAACAGAAAGAATACAACAGAACAGAATAGAGTCAAAGAGAGAGAACATAGCCGAATGGAGCCGAGTGGAGACAAAATGAGACGAATCACGTCCGGTTGCTTCGAATCGCGTCAAATCAAATCGAATCGATTAGAAGAGATTAGGGTAGGGAAGGGTAGAACAGAATAGAGGAAAATAGTGAAGAATGGTGTGGAATGGAGGTGAACGGAGTCCAACAGAGACGGATAGAAATGAATAGAGTACAAAAGGGTCTAATAGGGCCGGATAGGGCCAAATAAGGCCTAATTGAGCAGAATCCAGCAGAATCGATGGAATTCGAGCCTAATCGAGCCGAATGGAGTGAAATGGAGTCAAGTCGAGCCGAATAGAGCCGATGCGAACTGAATCGAGCTGATTCCAGCCTAATCGCGTCAAATCGCGTGGAGATACGTCACATCGAATCTAATCAAAGAGATTAGGGGAGGGGCGGGTGGGTAGAATAGAACAGAATAGTACAGAATAGAAAGAATAGAATATAGTACAGTAGGGTAGAGTAGAGAGAGTAAAGCAGAGAAGAGTAGAGCAGAGTAGAATTGAGACAAATAGAGTCAAATAGTGCAGGATATAGCTGAATAGAGCCAATTCTGGCCGAATCGAGTCAAACGGAACCAAAACGAGATGAATCACACCGAATTGCTTCGAATCGCATCCAATCGAATAGATTAGAGTAACGTAGGGTAGAGTAGAACAGAATAGAGTAGAATAGCGTAGAATGGAGAAGAGTGGAGTCAAATGGAGTCGAACAGAGACAAATAGAGTAGAAAAGAGTCGACTCGAGCCAAATAGGGCCGAATAAGGCTGAACCGAGTGGAAACGAGCTGAATGGAAGCGATTCGAGCCAAATCGAGCTGAATCGAGCCGACTCAAGCGTGATGGTGTCCAGTGGCATCGAAATGCTTTGAATCGAATCAAATGGAATCGATTAGAATAGGTTAGGGTAGGGTAGTTTATGATAGGAAGACTAGGGTAGATGCAAGTAGACTACATTAGAGTAGACAAGAGAAGGCTAGAGTAGAAGCCTAGACTAGTAAGCTGGACTAGTCGGCTAGACTAGTGGCAGAGAGCAGTAGCCTAGACGACTAGTCTTGAATAGTACCCTAAGTCAGTAATCTGAATGAGTACCCTTGCCTGAACTCTTAGCCTAATCTAGTACCCTTGCCTTAACTAGTAGTCCTAACAAGTACCCTTGCCTTAACCAGTAGTCTTCACTAGTACCCTTGCCTTCACTAGTAGTATGCCCTTAACAAGTAGCCTGAACGGGTACCCTTGCCTTAACCAGTACCCTCAACAAGTACCCATGCCTTAACTAGTAGCCTGGCCTTAACTAGTAGCCTGAACTAGTACACTTGCCTTAAGGAGTACCCTTGCCCGAACTACTCCCCTTAATTAGGACCCTTATTGAGTAACCCTAAGTAGTAGAGTATGGTACGGTGGGGTAGCATAGGGTAGGGAAGCATACGGTGGAACAGAGAAAATAGAAGGAAATAGAATAGAACAGCATAGGTCAGGGTAGGTTAGCTTAGTGCAGGGTATGGTAGAGTAGCATAGGATGGAATAGAGAAAATAGAAAAGGAGACTAGAAAAGAGCAGACTAGATTAGGATAGGGGAGGGTGGGGGAGGGTCTTGTAGAATACAGTAGTGTAGAATGGAATAGAATGGTGTGGAATGGAGTCGAATGGATTCGAACAGAGATGAATAGAGTAGAAAAGAGTTGAATAGAGCCGGATAACGCCGAATAGGACCAAATATGGCCGAAATGAGCCGAATCGAGTCGAGTCGACCAGATTCGGGATGAATGGAGCCTAGTGGAGCTGAAATGAGCCAAATAGAGACAAACTGAACCCAGCAAAATCGAGCCAAAACACACTTAATTGCATCCTATTGCATCGGATCTCGTCGAATTCCATCAAATCCCACCAAAACGCATCAAATCTCACGGAATCTCACCGAATGCCGTCGAATTGTCTCAAATCGGGTCGAATGGTGTCAAACTGAATGGAATCGAATGAAATTGAATAGATTAGAGTAGTGTAGGTTAGGCTGGGATTCAGTAGGGAAGGGCACAGAAGAATAGAATAGAGTAGAACAGAAGAGAATACCAAGAGTAGAATGGAGTAGAGTTGAGCAGAGTGGAATAGTCAGAGCCGGGTAGTGCAGAATATAGATGAATAGATCCAATTCAAGCCGAATCGATTCGAATGGAGAGGAAAGGAGACAAATCGTGATGAATCGAATCGATTAGAATAGATTAGAGTAGGGTAGGGTAGAACAGAATAGAAGAGAGTAGAAAAGAGTAGAATGGTGTGGAATGGAGTTGAATGGAGCCAAATAGAGACAAATAAAGTAGAAAGGGTTGAGTAGAGCTGAACAGGGCTGAATAAGGTTCACTCGAGCCTAATTATGCTGAATTGAGCAGAATCGAGACGAATTGACCCAGTTCAAGCCAAATAGAGCTAAATCGAGCCGATTCAAGCCGAATCACATGGAATCGCGTCGAAATGCGTTGAATCGAATAGATTAGTGTCGAGGAGGGTACGGCAGGAGAGGCTAGACTACAACACAACAGAACACAAGAGAAAGAAGAGAATAGAATTAAGTAGAGTCGGGTCCAGTAGAATAGAGTCAAATCGAGTTGAAGAGAGCCGAAAAGAGCCCAACAGAGCTGAATACAGCCGAATTGACCAAATTCAAGGTGAATCGAGATGAATCATGTCCAGTCGTTTGAAATGTGACGAATCGAATCAAAGAGATTAGTGTGGGGAAGGTAAGGTTAGGGTAGGGTAGAGAAGAATAGAATAGAGTAGAATGGAACAGAACAGAAAGAATCGAGTAGACTAGAGTCAAATAGAGTCGAATACTGCCAAAAAGAGCCGAATAGAGTGGAAAAGAGCCGAATAGAACCGAATCGAGTTTAATGGAGCAGAAAGGAGATGAATCGAGCCGATATGACCCGAATCAGGTCGAATTCCGTTCAAGTGTGTCGAATAGCATAGAACAGATTACAGTAGGCTAAGTTAGGGTAGAGTAGGGTAGAATAGAGTGCAGTAGAACAGAACAGAAGAGAAGAGAAGAGAACTGAAAGAGCAGAATAGGGTCGAGACGAGCAGAGTATAGAAGAGTAGAGTTGAATATTGCCGAATAGAGCCAAATACAGCCAAATAGAGCCCAAAAGAGCTAAATCGATAGAAACCAAGACGTATCACGCCGAATCCCGTGGAATCGTGCCGTATCGCGTCGAATCCCGTCGAATTGCATTGAATCTGATCAATTCCAATCCAATCCAATCCAATCCAATCAATTAGAATAGACTAGAGTAGGGTAGAGTACAATACAATACGGTAGAGAATAGTTTAGGATGGAGTAGAATGGTGTAGCATGGAGTCGAGTGGAGTCGAAAAGAGATAATAGAGTTGAGTAGAGTCTAACAGAGCCGAATAGAGCCTATTAGAGCTGACTAGAGCCGAATGGAGCCGATTAGAGCTGAATCGAACCGATTTGAGCCGATTGGGGATGAATGGAGTGGAAAGGAGCCGATTTGAGCCGAATCGCATCGAGATGCGTGGAATCGAATCCAGTAGAATAGATTAGATTAGGGTAGGATGGAATAGAGTAGACTTGAACACAGTAGAAGAGAATGGAAAGAATACAATAGAATAGAGTAGAAAAGGGTAGAGCAGAGCAGAAGAGTGTAGAGTAGAATAGAGTAGAGTAGAACAGAGTCGAATCAAGCTGAATGGAGACGAAACGAGACAAATCGCGTCGAATCCCATCGAATCAATTACAGTAGGGTATGGTAGAATAGCGTAGAATGGAGTAGAATGGTGTGCAATGGAATTGAGTAGAGTAGAAAAGAGCTGAAGAGAGCCGAAGAGGGCCGAAGAGGGCCAAATCGAGCTGAATTGAGCGAAATCGAGCCGAATCCAGTGAATCGAGCCTAATGGAGCCGAATCGAGCCTAATCAAGCCGAATCGACACTATTCGAGACAAATGGAGCCGAATGGACATGAATCGCACCGATTCGGCCCCTAGTCGCGTCAAAATTTGTCGAATTCAATTGAATAGACTAGAGTAGGGGAGGTTCGGGTAGGCTAGGGTAGGGTAGAATGGAGTAGAATAGAATAAAACAGAACAGAACACAACAAAATAGAACAGAACAACACAGAACGAATACAGAAAAGAGTAGGCTAGAGCAGAGTAGAGGGGAATAGAGTAGAGTAGAATAGATTCGAACAGAGCCAAATCGAGCCGAATCACGTCGAAATGGGTTGAATCAAATCCAATCGAATGGATTACAATACCTTAGAGTTGGGTAGCATAGGATAGGGTAGAATAGAGTAGAATAGTACAGAACAGAGTAGAAACAATACAATAGAATAGAGAAGAGTAGACTAGAGTAGAATAGAGCTGGATAGAGCCGAATGCAGACGAAACGAGAGGAATCGTGTAGAAGCAATTAGAGTAAATTAGAGTGGTGTTGGGTAGGGTAGAGCAGAATAGAGTAGACTAGTGTAGAATAGTGTGGAATGAATAGAATGGAGTCAAATAGAAACGAATAGAGTGGAAAAGAGTCGAATAGAGCAGAATAGGGCCGAAGAACGCCAAATCGAGCAGATTCGAAGCGATTCAAGCCAAAACAAGCTGAATGGAGCCTAACTGAGCCGAATAGAGCCAAATCGAGCCGAATCGAGCCGATTCAAGCTTCATCGCCTCGAATCGCGTTCAATGCGTCAAATCCAATCGAGACGTATAGATTAGAGAAGGGGAGGGGAGGGGAGGGTAGAATAGAACAGAGTAGAGTGGAATAGAAGAGATTAGAACAGAAGAGAAGGAATAGAATCGAGTAGAATAGAGTGGAAAAGAGTAGAGTCGAATACATTCGAATAGAGCCGAATAAGCTGAATAGAGACGAATGGCAGCTGAATACAGCCGAAAAGAGCTGTATACTGCCGAATCACACCTAATCGAGCGGAATCAAGCAGAATCGCACTGACTGTCACCGAATAGCGTCGAATCGAATCAGGTCGAATCGAGTCGAGTCACGTCGTTTTGAATCAAACAAGGTCAAATCGCTTCATATCGTGTCGAATCCCACGGAATCACGTCGAATAACTTCGAATTGCGTCAAACCTCAGAGAATCCTACTGAATCACGTCGAGTCGCATGGAATCTCATCAAATCCCTTCGGATCTTGCCGAATCCAGTCAAGTCACATCAAATCGCTTTGCACGGAATCGAATTGAATCCAATAGATTAAAGTAGGCTAGGTTCGGGTGGGGTGCCGTAGGGTCGGGTAGGGTAGAATAGAATAGAGTACAACAGAATAGGAGAGAACAGAACAGAACAGAAAGAATACAACAGAACAGAATAGAGTCAAAGAGAGAGAACATAGCCGAATGGAGCCGAGTGGAGACAAAATGAGACGAATCACGTCCGGTTGCTTCGAATCGCGTCAAATCAAATCGAATCGATTAGAAGAGATTAGGGTAGGGAAGGGTAGAACAGAATAGAGGAAAATAGTGAAGAATGGTGTGGAATGGAGGTGAACGGAGTCCAACAGAGACGGATAGAAATGAATAGAGTACAAAAGGGTCTAATAGGGCCGGATAGGGCCAAATAAGGCCTAATTGAGCAGAATCCAGCAGAATCGATGGAATTCGAGCCTAATCGAGCCGAATGGAGTGAAATGGAGTCAAGTCGAGCCGAATAGAGCCGATGCGAACTGAATCGAGCTGATTCCAGCCTAATCGCGTCAAATCGCGTGGAGATACGTCACATCGAATCTAATCAAATAGATTAGGGGAGGGGCGGGTGGGTAGAATAGAACAGAATAGTACAGAATAGAAAGAATAGAATATAGTACAGTAGGGTAGAGTAGAGAGAGTAAAGCAGAGAAGAGTAGAGCAGAGTAGAATTGAGACAAATAGAGTCAAATAGTGCAGGATATAGCTGAATAGAGCCAATTCTGGCCGAATCGAGTCAAACGGAACCAAAACGAGATGAATCACACCGAATTGCTTCGAATCGCATCCAATCGAATAGATTAGAGTAACGTAGGGTAGAGTAGAACAGAATAGAGTAGAATAGCGTAGAATGGAGAAGAGTGGAGTCAAATGGAGTCGAACAGAGACAAATAGAGTAGAAAAGAGTCGACTCGAGCCAAATAGGGCCGAATAAGGCTGAACCGAGTGGAAACGAGCTGAATGGAAGCGATTCGAGCCAAATCGAGCTGAATCGAGCCGACTCAAGCGTGATGGTGTCCAGTGGCATCGAAATGCTTTGAATCGAATCAAATGGAATCGATTAGAATAGGTTAGGGTAGGGTAGTTTATGATAGGAAGACTAGGGTAGATGCAAGTAGACTACATTAGAGTAGACAAGAGAAGGCTAGAGTAGAAGCCTAGACTAGTAAGCTGGACTAGTCGGCTAGACTAGTGGCAGAGAGCAGTAGCCTAGACGACTAGTCTTGAATAGTACCCTAAGTCAGTAATCTGAACGAGTACCCTTGCCTGAACTCTTAGCCTAATCTAGTACCCTTGCCTTAACTAGTAGTCCTAACAAGTACCCTTGCCTTAACCAGTAGTCTTCA
The DNA here is from genome assembly GCF_030014295.1 of Loxodonta africana. NCBI lineage: Eukaryota > Metazoa > Chordata > Mammalia > Proboscidea > Elephantidae > Loxodonta > Loxodonta africana. Next base: position 25,128 of record NW_026975070.1, read on the forward strand.
CTAGTACCCTTGCCTTCACTAGTAGTATGCCCTTAACAAGTAGCCTGAACGGGTACCCTTGCCTTAACCAGTACCCTCAACAAGTACCCATGCCTTAACTAGTAGCCTGGCCTTAACTAGTAGCCTGAACTAGTACACTTGCCTTAAGGAGTACCCTTGCCCGAACTACTCCCCTTAATTAGGACCCTTATTGAGTAACCCTAAGTAGTAGAGTATGGTACGGTGGGGTAGCATAGGGTAGGGAAGCATACGGTGGAACAGAGAAAATAGAAGGAAATAGAATAGAACAGCATAGGTCAGGGTAGGTTAGCTTAGTGCAGGGTATGGTAGAGTAGCATAGGATGGAATAGAGAAAATAGAAAAGGAGACTAGAAAAGAGCAGACTAGATTAGGATAGGGGAGGGTGGGGGAGGGTCTTGTAGAAGACAGTAGTGTAGAATGGAATAGAATGGTGTGGAATGGAGTCGAATGGATTCGAACAGAGATGAATAGAGTAGAAAAGAGTTGAATAGAGCCGGATAACGCCGAATAGGACCAAATATGGCCGAAATGAGCCGAATCGAGTCGAGTCGACCAGATTCGGGATGAATGGAGCCTAGTGGAGCTGAAATGAGCCAAATAGAGACAAACTGAACCCAGCAAAATCGAGCCAAAACACACTTAATTGCATCCTATTGCATCGGATCTCGTCGAATTCCATCAAATCCCACCAAAACGCATCAAATCTCACGGAATCTCACCGAATGCCGTCGAATTGTCTCAAATCGGGTCGAATGGTGTCAAACTGAATGGAATCGAATGAAATTGAATAGATTAGAGTAGTGTAGGTTAGGCTGGGATTCAGTAGGGAAGGGCACAGAAGAATAGAATAGAGTAGAACAGAAGAGAATACCAAGAGTAGAATGGAGTAGAGTTGAGCAGAGTGGAATAGTCAGAGCCGGGTAGTGCAGAATATAGATGAATAGATCCAATTCAAGCCGAATCGATTCGAATGGAGAGGAAAGGAGACAAATCGTGATGAATCGAATCGATTAGAATAGATTAGAGTAGGGTAGGGTAGAACAGAATAGAAGAGAGTAGAAAAGAGTAGAATGGTGTGGAATGGAGTTGAATGGAGCCAAATAGAGACAAATAAAGTAGAAAGGGTTGAGTAGAGCTGAACAGGGCTGAATAAGGTTCACTCGAGCCTAATTATGCTGAATTGAGCAGAATCGAGACGAATTGACCCAGTTCAAGCCAAATAGAGCTAAATCGAGCCGATTCAAGCCGAATCACATGGAATCGCGTCGAAATGCGTTGAATCGAATAGATTAGTGTCGAGGAGGGTACGGCAGGAGAGGCTAGACTACAACACAACAGAACACAAGAGAAAGAAGAGAATAGAATTAAGTAGAGTCGGGTCCAGTAGAATAGAGTCAAATCGAGTTGAAGAGAGCCGAAAAGAGCCCAACAGAGCTGAATACAGCCGAATTGACCAAATTCAAGGTGAATCGAGATGAATCATGTCCAGTCGTTTGAAATGTGACGAATCGAATCAAAGAGATTAGTGTGGGGAAGGTAAGGTTAGGGTAGGGTAGAGAAGAATAGAATAGAGTAGAATGGAACAGAACAGAAAGAATCGAGTAGACTAGAGTCAAATAGAGTCGAATACTGCCAAAAAGAGCCGAATAGAGTGGAAAAGAGCCGAATAGAACCGAATCGAGTTTAATGGAGCAGAAAGGAGATGAATCGAGCCGATATGACCCGAATCAGGTCGAATTCCGTTCAAGTGTGTCGAATAGCATAGAACAGATTACAGTAGGCTAAGTTAGGGTAGAGTAGGGTAGAATAGAGTGCAGTAGAACAGAACAGAAGAGAAGAGAAGAGAACTGAAAGAGCAGAATAGGGTCGAGACGAGCAGAGTATAGAAGAGTAGAGTTGAATATTGCCGAATAGAGCCAAATACAGCCAAATAGAGCCCAAAAGAGCTAAATCGATAGAAACCAAGACGTATCACGCCGAATCCCGTGGAATCGTGCCGTATCGCGTCGAATCCCGTCGAATTGCATTGAATCTGATCAATTCCAATCCAATCCAATCCAATCCAATCAATTAGAATAGACTAGAGTAGGGTAGAGTACAATACAATACGGTAGAGAATAGTTTAGGATGGAGTAGAATGGTGTAGCATGGAGTCGAGTGGAGTCGAAAAGAGATAATAGAGTTGAGTAGAGTCTAACAGAGCCGAATAGAGCCTATTAGAGCTGACTAGAGCCGAATGGAGCCGATTAGAGCTGAATCGAACCGATTTGAGCCGATTGGGGATGAATGGAGTGGAAAGGAGCCGATTTGAGCCGAATCGCATCGAGATGCGTGGAATCGAATCCAGTAGAATAGATTAGATTAGGGTAGGATGGAATAGAGTAGACTTGAACACAGTAGAAGAGAATGGAAAGAATACAATAGAATAGAGTAGAAAAGGGTAGAGCAGAGCAGAAGAGTGTAGAGTAGAATAGAGTAGAGTAGAACAGAGTCGAATCAAGCTGAATGGAGACGAAACGAGACAAATCGCGTCGAATCCCATCGAATCAATTACAGTAGGGTATGGTAGAATAGCGTAGAATGGAGTAGAATGGTGTGCAATGGAATTGAGTAGAGTAGAAAAGAGCTGAAGAGAGCCGAAGAGGGCCGAAGAGGGCCAAATCGAGCTGAATTGAGCGAAATCGAGCCGAATCCAGTGAATCGAGCCTAATGGAGCCGAATCGAGCCTAATCAAGCCGAATCGACACTATTCGAGACAAATGGAGCCGAATGGACATGAATCGCACCGATTCGGCCCCTAGTCGCGTCAAAATTTGTCGAATTCAATTGAATAGACTAGAGTAGGGGAGGTTCGGGTAGGCTAGGGTAGGGTAGAATGGAGTAGAATAGAATAAAACAGAACAGAACACAACAAAATAGAACAGAACAACACAGAACGAATACAGAAAAGAGTAGGCTAGAGCAGAGTAGAGGGGAATAGAGTAGAGTAGAATAGATTCGAACAGAGCCAAATCGAGCCGAATCACGTCGAAATGGGTTGAATCAAATCCAATCGAATGGATTACAATACCTTAGAGTTGGGTAGCATAGGATAGGGTAGAATAGAGTAGAATAGTACAGAACAGAGTAGAAACAATACAATAGAATAGAGAAGAGTAGACTAGAGTAGAATAGAGCTGGATAGAGCCGAATGCAGACGAAACGAGAGGAATCGTGTAGAAGCAATTAGAGTAAATTAGAGTGGTGTTGGGTAGGGTAGAGCAGAATAGAGTAGACTAGTGTAGAATAGTGTGGAATGAATAGAATGGAGTCAAATAGAAACGAATAAAGTGGAAAAGAGTCGAATAGAGCAGAATAGGGCCGAAGAACGCCAAATCGAGCAGATTCGAAGCGATTCAAGCCAAAACAAGCTGAATGGAGCCTAACTGAGCCGAATAGAGCCAAATCGAGCCGAATCGAGCCGATTCAAGCTTCATCGCCTCGAATCGCGTTCAATGCGTCAAATCCAATCGAGACGTATAGATTAGAGAAGGGGAGGGGAGGGGAGGGTAGAATAGAACAGAGTAGAGTGGAATAGAAGAGATTAGAACAGAATAGAAGGAATAGAATCGAGTAGAATAGAGTGGAAAAGAGTAGAGTCGAATACATTCGAATAGAGCCGAATAAGCTGAATAGAGACGAATGGCAGCTGAATACAGCCGAAAAGAGCTGTATACTGCCGAATCACACCTAATCGAGCGGAATCAAGCAGAATCGCACTGACTGTCACCGAATAGCGTCGAATCGAATCAGGTCGAATCGAGTCGAGTCACATCGTTTTGAATCAAACAAGGTCAAATCGCTTCATATCGTGTCGAATCCCACGGAATCACGTCGAATAACTTCGAATTGCGTCAAACCTCAGAGAATCCTACTGAATCACGTCGAGTCGCATGGAATCTCATCAAATCCCTTCGGATCTTGCCGAATCCAGTCAAGTCACATCAAATCGCTTTGCACGGAATCGAATTGAATCCAATAGATTAAAGTAGGCTAGGTTCGGGTGGGGTGCCGTAGGGTCGGGTAGGGTAGAATAGAATAGAGTACAACAGAATAGGAGAGAACAGAACAGAACAGAAAGAATACAACAGAACAGAATAGAGTCAAAGAGAGAGAACATAGCCGAATGGAGCCGAGTGGAGACAAAATGAGACGAATCACGTCCGGTTGCTTCGAATCGCATCAAATCAAATCGAATCGATTAGAAGAGATTAGGGTAGGGAAGGGTAGAACAGAATAGAGGAAAATAGTGAAGAATGGTGTGGAATGGAGGTGAACGGAGTCCAACAGAGACGGATAGAAATGAATAGAGTACAAAAGGGTCTAATAGGGCCGGATAGGGCCAAATAAGGCCTAATTGAGCAGAATCCAGCAGAATCGATGGAATTCGAGCCTAATCGAGCCGAATGGAGTGAAATGGAGTCAAGTCGAGCCGAATAGAGCCGATGCGAACTGAATCGAGCTGATTCCAGCCTAATCGCGTCAAATCGCGTGGAGATACGTCACATCGAATCTAATCAAATAGATTAGGGGAGGGGCGGGTGGGTAGAATAGAACAGAATAGTACAGAATAGAAAGAATAGAATATAGTACAGTAGGGTAGAGTAGAGAGAGTAAAGCAGAGAAGAGTAGAGCAGAGTAGAATTGAGACAAATAGAGTCAAATAGTGCAGGATATAGCTGAATAGAGCCAATTCTGGCCGAATCGAGTCAAACGGAACCAAAACGAGATGAATCACACCGAATTGCTTCGAATCGCATCCAATCGAATAGATTAGAGTAACGTAGGGTAGAGTAGAACAGAATAGAGTAGAATAGCGTAGAATGGAGAAGAGTGGAGTCAAATGGAGTCGAACAGAGACAAATAGAGTAGAAAAGAGTCGACTCGAGCCAAATAGGGCCGAATAAGGCTGAACCGAGTGGAAACGAGCTGAATGGAAGCGATTCGAGCCAAATCGAGCTGAATCGAGCCGACTCAAGCGTGATGGTGTCCAGTGGCATCGAAATGCTTTGAATCGAATCAAATGGAATCGATTAGAATAGGTTAGGGTAGGGTAGTTTATGATAGGAAGACTAGGGTCGATGAGTAGACAAGAGAAGGCTAGAGTAGAAGCCTAGACTAGTAAGCTGGACTAGTCGGCTAGACTAGTGGCAGAGAGCAGTAGCCTAGACGACTAGTCTTGAATAGTACCCTAAGTCAGTAATCTGAATGAGTACCCTTGCCTGAACTCTTAGCCTAATCTAGTACCCTTGCCTTAACTAGTAGTCCTAACAAGTACCCTTGCCTTAACCAGTAGTCTTCACTAGTACCCTTGCCTTCACTAGTAGTATGCCCTTAACAAGTAGCCTGAACGGGTACCCTTGCCTTAACCAGTACCCTCAACAAGTACCCATGCCTTAACTAGTAGCCTGGCCTTAACTAGTAGCCTGAACTAGTACACTTGCCTTAAGGAGTACCCTTGCCCGAACTACTCCCCTTAATTAGGACCCTTATTGAGTAACCCTAAGTAGTAGAGTATGGTACGGTGGGGTAGCATAGGGTAGGGAAGCATACGGTGGAACAGAGAAAATAGAAGGAAATAGAATAGAACAGCATAGGTCAGGGTAGGTTAGCTTAGTGCAGGGTATGGTAGAGTAGCATAGGATGGAATAGAGAAAATAGAAAAGGAGACTAGAAAAGAGCAGACTAGATTAGGATAGGGGAGGGTGGGGGAGGGTCTTGTAGAAGACAGTAGTGTAGAATGGAATAGAATGGTGTGGAATGGAGTCGAATGGATTCGAACAGAGATGAATAGAGTAGAAAAGAGTTGAATAGAGCCGGATAACGCCGAATAGGACCAAATATGGCCGAAATGAGCCGAATCGAGTCGAGTCGACCAGATTCGGGATGAATGGAGCCTAGTGGAGCTGAAATGAGCCAAATAGAGACAAACTGAACCCAGCAAAATCAAGCCAAAACACACTTAATTGCATCCTATTGCATCGGATCTCGTCGAATTCCATCAAATCCCACCAAAACGCATCAAATCTCACGGAATCTCACCGAATGCCGTCGAATTGTCTCAAATCGGGTCGAATGGTGTCAAACTGAATGGAATCGAATGAAATTGAATAGATTAGAGTAGTGTAGGTTAGGCTGGGATTCAGTAGGGAAGGGCACAGAAGAATAGAATAGAGTAGAACAGAAGAGAATACCAAGAGTAGAATGGAGTAGAGTTGAGCAGAGTGGAATAGTCAGAGCCGGGTAGTGCAGAATATAGATGAATAGATCCAATTCAAGCCGAATCGATTCGAATGGAGAGGAAAGGAGACAAATCGTGATGAATCGAATCGATTAGAATAGATTAGAGTAGGGTAGGGTAGAACAGAATAGAATAGAGTAGAAAAGAGTAGAATGGTGTGGAATGGAGTTGAATGGAGCCAAATAGAGACAAATAAAGTAGAAAGGGTTGAGTAGAGCTGAACAGGGCTGAATAAGGTTCACTCGAGCCTAATTATGCTGAATTGAGCAGAATCGAGACGAATTGACCCAGTTCAAGCCAAATAGAGCTAAATCGAGCCGATTCAAGCCGAATCACATGGAATCGCGTCGAAATGCGTTGAATCGAATAGATTAGTGTCGAGGAGGGTACGGCAGGAGAGGCTAGACTACAACACAACAGAACACAAGAGAAAGAAGAGAATAGAATTAAGTAGAGTCGGGTCCAGTAGAATAGAGTCAAATCGAGTTGAAGAGAGCCGAAAAGAGCCCAACAGAGCTGAATACAGCCGAATTGACCAAATTCAAGGTGAATCGAGATGAATCATGTCCAGTCGTTTGAAATGTGACGAATCGAATCAAAGAGATTAGTGTGGGGAAGGTAAGGTTAGGGTAGGGTAGAGAAGAATAGAATAGAGTAGAATGGAACAGAACAGAAAGAATCGAGTAGACTAGAGTCAAATAGAGTCGAATACTGCCAAAAAGAGCCGAATAGAGTGGAAAAGAGCCGAATAGAACCGAATCGAGTTTAATGGAGCAGAAAGGAGATGAATCGAGCCGATATGACCCGAATCAGGTCGAATTCCGTTCAAGTGTGTCGAATAGCATAGAACAGATTACAGTAGGCTAAGTTAGGGTAGAGTAGGGTAGAATAGAGTGCAGTAGAACAGAACAGAAGAGAAGAGAAGAGAACTGAAAGAGCAGAATAGGGTCGAGACGAGCAGAGTATAGAAGAGTAGAGTTGAATATTGCCGAATAGAGCCAAATACAGCCAAATAGAGCCCAAAAGAGCTAAATCGATAGAAACCAAGACGTATCACGCCGAATCCCGTGGAATCGTGCCGTATCGCGTCGAATCCCGTCGAATTGCATTGAATCTGATCAATTCCAATCCAATCCAATCCAATCAATTAGAATAGACTAGAGTAGGGTAGAGTACAATACAATACGGTAGAGAATAGTTTAGGATGGAGTAGAATGGTGTAGCATGGAGTCGAGTGCAGTCGAAAAGAGATAATAGAGTTGAGTAGAGTCTAACAGAGCCGAATAGAGCCTATTAGAGCTGACTAGAGCCGAATGGAGCCGATTAGAGCTGAATCGAACCGATTTGAGCCGATTGGGGATGAATGGAGTGGAAAGGAGCCGATTTGAGCCGAATCGCATCGAGATGCGTGGAATCGAATCCAGTAGAATAGATTAGATTAGGGTAGGATGGAATAGAGTAGACTTGAACACAGTAGAAGAGAATGGAAAGAATACAATAGAATAGAGTAGAAAAGGGTAGAGCAGAGCAGAAGAGTGTAGAGTAGAATAGAGTAGAGTAGAACAGAGTCGAATCAAGCTGAATGGAGACGAAACGAGACAAATCGCGTCGAATCCCATCGAATCAATTACAGTAGGGTATGGTAGAATAGCGTAGAATGGAGTAGAATGGTGTGCAATGGAATTGAGTAGAGTAGAAAAGAGCTGAAGAGAGCCGAAGAGGGCCGAAGAGGGCCAAATCGAGCTGAATTGAGCGAAATCGAGCCGAAACCAGTGAATCGAGCCTAATGGAGCCGAATCGAGCCTAATCAAGCCGAATCGACACTATTCGAGACAAATGGAGCCGAATGGACATGAATCGCACCGATTCGGCCCCTAGTCGCATCAAAATTTGTCGAATTCAATTGAATAGACTAGAGTAGGGGAGGTTCGGGTAGGCTAGGGTAGGGTAGAATGGAGTAGAATAGAATAAAACAGAACAAAACACAACAAAATAGAACAGAACAACACAGAACGAATACAGAAAAGAGTAGGCTAGAGCAGAGTAGAGGGGAATAGAGTAGAGTAGAATAGATTCGAACAGAGCCAAATCGAGCCGAATCACGTCGAAATGGGTTGAATCAAATCCAATCGAATGGATTACAATACCTTAGAGTTGGGTAGCATAGGATAGGGTAGAATAGAGTAGAATAGTACAGAACAGAGTAGAAACAATACAATAGAATAGAGAAGAGTAGACTAGAGTAGAATAGAGCTGGATAGAGCCGAATGCAGACGAAACGAGAGGAATCGTGTAGAAGCAATTAGAGTAAATTAGAGTGGTGTTGGGTAGGGTAGAGCAGAATAGAGTAGACTAGTGTAGAATAGTGTGGAATGAATAGAATGGAGTCAAATAGAAACGAATAGAGTGGAAAAGAGTCGAATAGAGCAGAATAGGGCCGAAGAACGCCAAATCGAGCAGATTCGAAGCGATTCAAGCCAAAACAAGCTGAATGGAGCCTAACTGAGCCGAATAGAGCCAAATCGAGCCGAATCGAGCCGATTCAAGCTTCATCGCCTCGAATCGCCTTCAATGCGTCAAATCCAATCGAGACGTATAGATTAGAGAAGGGGAGGGGAGGGGAGGGTAGAATAGAACAGAGTAGAGTGGAATAGAAGAGATTAGAACAGAATAGAAGGAATAGAATCGAGTAGAATAGAGTGGAAAAGAGTAGAGTCGAATACATTCGAATAGAGCCGAATAAGCTGAATAGAGACGAATGGCAGCTGAATACAGCCGAAAAGAGCTGTATACTGCCGAATCACACCTAATCGAGCGGAATCAAGCAGAATCGCACTGACTGTCACCGAATAGCGTCGAATCGAATCAGGTCGAATCGAGTCGAGTCACATCGTTTTGAATCAAACAAGGTCAAATCGCTTCATATCGTGTCGAATCCCACGGAATCACGTCGAATAACTTCGAATTGCGTCAAACCTCAGAGAATCCTACTGAATCACGTCGAGTCGCATGGAATCTCATCAAATCCCTTCGGATCTTGCCGGATCCAGTCAAGTCACATCAAATCGCTTTGCACGGAATCGAATTGAATCCAATAGATTAAAGTAGGCTAGGTTCGGGTGGGGTGCCGTAGGGTCGGGTAGGGTAGAATAGAATAGAGTACAACAGAATAGGAGAGAACAGAACAGAACAGAAAGAATACAACAGAACAGAATAGAGTCAAAGAGAGAGAACATAGCCGAATGGAGCCGAGTGGAGACAAAATGAGACGAATCACGTCCGGTTGCTTCGAATCGCGTCAAATCAAATCGAATCGATTAGAAGAGATTAGGGTAGGGAAGGGTAGAACAGAATAGAGGAAAATAGTGAAGAATGGTGTGGAATGGAGGTGAACGGAGTCCAACAGAGACGGATAGAAATGAATAGAGTACAAAAGGGTCTAATAGGGCCGGATAGGGCCAAATAAGGCCTAATTGAGCAGAATCCAGCAGAATCGATGGAATTCGAGCCTAATCGAGCCGAATGGAGTGAAATGGAGTCAAGTCGAGCCGAATAGAGCCGATGCGAACTGAATCGAGCTGATTCCAGCCTAATCGCGTCAAATCGCGTGGAGATACGTCACATCGAATCTAATCAAATAGATTAGGGGAGGGGCGGGTGGGTAGAATAGAACAGAATAGTACAGAATAGAAAGAATAGAATATAGTACAGTAGGGTAGAGTAGAGAGAGTAAAGCAGAGAAGAGTAGAGCAGAGTAGAATTGAGACAAATAGAGTCAAATAGTGCAGGATATAGCTGAATAGAGCCAATTCTGGCCGAATCGAGTCAAACGGAACCAAAACGAGATGAATCACACCGAATTGCTTCGAATCGCATCCAATCGAATAGATTAGAGTAACGTAGGGTAGAGTAGAACAGAATAGAGTAGAATAGCGTAGAATGGAGAAGAGTGGAGTCAAATGGAGTCGAACAGAGACAAATAGAGTAGAAAAGAGTCGACTCGAGCCAAATAGGGCCGAATAAGGCTGAACCGAGTGGAAACGAGCTGAATGGAAGCGATTCGAGCCAAATCGAGCTGAATCGAGCCGACTCAAGCGTGATGGTGTCCAGTGGCATCGAAATGCTTTGAATCGAATCAAATGGAATCGATTAGAATAGGTTAGGGTAGGGTAGTTTATGATAGGAAGACTAGGGTAGATGCAAGTAGACTACATTAGAGTAGACAAGAGAAGGCTAGAGTAGAAGCCTAGACTAGTAAGCTGGACTAGTCGGCTAGACTAGTGGCAGAGAGCAGTAGCCTAGACGACTAGTCTTGAATAGTACCCTAAGTCAGTAATCTGAATGAGTACCCTTGCCTGAACTCTTAGCCTAATCTAGTACCCTTGCCTTAACTAGTAGTCCTAACAAGTACCCTTGCCTTAACCAGTAGTCTTCACTAGTACCCTTGCCTTCACTAGTAGTATGCCCTTAACAAGTAGCCTGAACGGGTACCCTTGCCTTAACCAGTACCCTCAACAAGTACCCATGCCTTAACTAGTAGCCTGGCCTTAACTAGTAGCCTGAACTAGTACACTTGCCTTAAGGAGTACCCTTGCCCGAACTACTCCCCTTAATTAGGACCCTTATTGAGTAACCCTAAGTAGTAGAGTATGGTACAGTGGGGTAGCATAGGGTAGGGAAGCATACGGTGGAACAGAGAAAATAGAAGGAAATAGAATAGAACAGCATAGGTCAGGGTAGGTTAGCTTAGTGCAGGGTATGGTAGAGTAGCATAGGATGGAATAGAGAAAATAGAAAAGGAGACTAGAAAAGAGCAGACTAGATTAGGATAGGGGAGGGTGGGGGAGGGTCTTGTAGAAGACAGTAGTGTAGAATGGAATAGAATGGTGTGGAATGGAGTCGAATGGATTCGAACAGAGATGAATAGAGTAGAAAAGAGTTGAATAGAGCCGGATAACGCCGAATAGGACCAAATATGGCCGAAATGAGCCGAATCGAGTCGAGTCGACCAGATTCGGGATGAATGGAGCCTAGTGGAGCTGAAATGAGCCAAATAGAGACAAACTGAACCCAGCAAAATCGAGCCAAAACACACTTAATTGCATCCTATTGCATCGGATCTCGTCGAATTCCATCAAATCCCACCAAAACGCATCAAATCTCACGGAATCTCACCGAATGCCGTCGAATTGTCTCAAATCGGGTCGAATGGTGTCAAACTGAATGGAATCGAATGAAATTGAATAGATTAGAGTAGTGTAGGTTAGGCTGGGATTCAGTAGGGAAGGGCACAGAAGAATAGAATAGAGTAGAACAGAAGAGAATACCAAGAGTAGAATGGAGTAGAGTTGAGCAGAGTGGAATAGTCAGAGCCGGGTAGTGCAGAATATAGATGAATAGATCCAATTCAAGCCGAATCGATTCGAATGGAGAGGAAAGGAGACAAATCGTGATGAATCGAATCGATTAGAATAGATTAGAGTAGGGTAGGGTAGAACAGAATAGAAGAGAGTAGAAAAGAGTAGAATGGTGTGGAATGGAGTTGAATGGAGCCAAATAGAGACAAATAAAGTAGAAAGGGTTGAGTAGAGCTGAACAGGGCTGAATAAGGTTCACTCGAGCCTAATTATGCTGAATTGAGCAGAATCGAGACGAATTGACCCAGTTCAAGCCAAATAGAGCTAAATCGAGCCGATTCAAGCCGAATCACATGGAATCGCGTCGAAATGCGTTGAATCGAATAGATTAGTGTCGAGGAGGGTACGGCAGGAGAGGCTAGACTACAACACAACAGAACACAAGAGAAAGAAGAGAATAGAATTAAGTAGAGTCGGGTCCAGTAGAATAGAGTCAAATCGAGTTGAAGAGAGCCGAAAAGAGCCCAACAGAGCTGAATACAGCCGAATTGACCAAATTCAAGGTGAATCGAGATGAATCATGTCCAGTCGTTTGAAATGTGACGAATCGAATCAAAGAGATTAGTGTGGGGAAGGTAAGGTTAGGGTAGGGTAGAGAAGAATAGAATAGAGTAGAATGGAACAGAACAGAAAGAATCGAGTAGACTAGAGTCAAATAGAGTCGAATACTGCCAAAAAGAGCCGAATAGAGTGGAAAAGAGCCGAATAGAACCGAATCGAGTTTAATGGAGCAGAAAGGAGATGAATCGAGCCGATATGACCCGAATCAGGTCGAATTCCGTTCAAGTGTGTCGAATAGCATAGAACAGATTACAGTAGGCTAAGTTAGGGTAGAGTAGGGTAGAATAGAGTGCAGTAGAACAGAACAGAAGAGAAGAGAAGAGAACTGAAAGAGCAGAATAGGGTCGAGACGAGCAGAGTATAGAAGAGTAGAGTTGAATATTGCCGAATAGAGCCAAATACAGCCAAATAGAGCCCAAAAGAGCTAAATCGATAGAAACCAAGACGTATCACGCCGAATCCCGTGGAATCGTGCCGTATCGCGTCGAATCCCGTCGAATTGCATTGAATCTGATCAATTCCAATCCAATCCAATCCAATCCAATCAATTAGAATAGACTAGAGTAGGGTAGAGTACAATACAATACGGTAGAGAATAGTTTAGGATGGAGTAGAATGGTGTAGCATGGAGTCGAGTGGAGTCGAAAAGAGATAATAGAGTTGAGTAGAGTCTAACAGAGCCGAATAGAGCCTATTAGAGCTGACTAGAGTCGAATGGAGCCGATTAGAGCTGAATCGAACCGATTTGAGCCGATTGGGGATGAATGGAGTGGAAAGGAGCCGATTTGAGCCGAATCGCATCGAGATGCGTGGAATCGAATCCAGTAGAATAGATTAGATTAGGGTAGGATGGAATAGAGTAGACTTGAACACAGTAGAAGAGAATGGAAAGAATACAATAGAATAGAGTAGAAAAGGGTAGAGCAGAGCAGAAGAGTGTAGAGTAGAATAGAGTAGAGTAGAACAGAGTCGAATCAAGCTGAATGGAGACGAAACGAGACAAATCGCGTCGAATCCCATCGAATCAATTACAGTAGGGTATGGTAGAATAGCGTAGAATGGAGTCGAATGGTGTGCAATGGAATTGAGTAGAGTAGAAAAGAGCTGAAGAGAGCCGAAGAGGGCCGAAGAGGGCCAAATCGAGCTGAATTGAGCGAAATCGAGCCGAATCCAGTGAATCGAGCCTAATGGAGCCGAATCGAGCCTAATCAAGCCGAATCGACACTATTCGAGACAAATGGAGCCGAATGGACATGAATCGCACCGATTCGGCCCCTAGTCGCGTCAAAATTTGTCGAATTCAATTGAATAGACTAGAGTAGGGGAGGTTCGGGTAGGCTAGGGTAGGGTAGAATGGAGTAGAATAGAATAAAACAGAACAAAACACAACAAAATAGAACAGAACAACACAGAACGAATACAGAAAAGAGTAGGCTAGAGCAGAGTAGAGGGGAATAGAGTAGAGTAGAATAGATTCGAACAGAGCCAAATCGAGCCGAATCACGTCGAAATGGGTTGAATCAAATCCAATCGAATGGATTACAATACCTTAGAGTTGGGTAGCATAGGATAGGGTAGAATAGAGTAGAATAGTACAGAACAGAGTAGAAACAATACAATAGAATAGAGAAGAGTAGACTAGAGTAGAATAGAGCTGGATAGAGCCGAATGCAGACGAAACGAGAGGAATCGTGTAGAAGCAATTAGAGTAAATTAGAGTGGTGTTGGGTAGGGTAGAGCAGAATAGAGTAGACTAGTGTAGAATAGTGTGGAATGAATAGAATGGAGTCAAATAGAAACGAATAGAGTGGAAAAGAGTCGAATAGAGCAGAATAGGGCCGAAGAACGCCAAATCGAGCAGATTCGAAGCGATTCAAGCCAAAACAAGCTGAATGGAGCCTAACTGAGCCGAATAGAGCCAAATCGAGCCGAATCGAGCCGATTCAAGCTTCATCGCCTCGAATCGCCTTCAATGCGTCAAATCCAATCGAGACGTATAGATTAGAGAAGGGGAGGGGAGGGGAGGGTAGAATAGAACAGAGTAGAGTGGAATAGAAGAGATTAGAACAGAATAGAAGGAATAGAATCGAGTAGAATAGAGTGGAAAAGAGTAGAGTCGAATACATTCGAATAGAGCCGAATAAGCTGAATAGAGACGAATGGCAGCTGAATACAGCCGAAAAGAGCTGTATACTGCCGAATCACACCTAATCGAGCGGAATCAAGCAGAATCGCACTGACTGTCACCGAATAGCGTCGAATCGAATCAGGTCGAATCGAGTCGAGTCACATCGTTTTGAATCAAACAAGGTCAAATCGCTTCATATCGTGTCGAATCCCACGGAATCACGTCGAATAACTTCGAATTGCGTCAAACCTCAGAGAATCCTACTGAATCACGTCGAGTCGCATGGAATCTCATCAAATCCCTTCGGATCTTGCCGGATCCAGTCAAGTCACATCAAATCGCTTTGCACGGAATCGAATTGAATCCAATAGATTAAAGTAGGCTAGGTTCGGGTGGGGTGCCGTAGGGTCGGGTAGGGTAGAATAGAATAGAGTACAACAGAATAGGAGAGAACAGAACAGAACAGAAAGAATACAACAGAACAGAATAGAGTCAAAGAGAGAGAACATAGCCGAATGGAGCCGAGTGGAGACAAAATGAGACGAATCACGTCCGGTTGCTTCGAATCGCGTCAAATCAAATCGAATCGATTAGAAGAGATTAGGGTAGGGAAGGGTAGAACAGAATAGAGGAAAATAGTGAAGAATGGTGTGGAATGGAGGTGAACGGAGTCCAACAGAGACGGATAGAAATGAATAGAGTACAAAAGGGTCTAATAGGGCCGGATAGGGCCAAATAAGGCCTAATTGAGCAGAATCCAGCAGAATCGATGGAATTCGAGCCTAATCGAGCCGAATGGAGTGAAATGGAGTCAAGTCGAGCCGAATAGAGCCGATGCGAACTGAATCGAGCTGATTCCAGCCTAATCGCGTCAAATCGCGTGGAGATACGTCACATCGAATCTAATCAAATAGATTAGGGGAGGGGCGGGTGGGTAGAATAGAACAGAATAGTACAGAATAGAAAGAATAGAATATAGTACAGTAGGGTAGAGTAGAGAGAGTAAAGCAGAGAAGAGTAGAGCAGAGTAGAATTGAGACAAATAGAGTCAAATAGTGCAGGATATAGCTGAATAGAGCCAATTCTGGCCGAATCGAGTCAAACGGAACCAAAACGAGATGAATCACACCGAATTGCTTCGAATCGCATCCAATCGAATAGATTAGAGTAACGTAGGGTAGAGTAGAACAGAATAGAGTAGAATAGCGTAGAATGGAGAAGAGTGGAGTCAAATGGAGTCGAACAGAGACAAATAGAGTAGAAAAGAGTCGACTCGAGCCAAATAGGGCCGAATAAGGCTGAACCGAGTGGAAACGAGCTGAATGGAAGCGATTCGAGCCAAATCGAGCTGAATCGAGCCGACTCAAGCATGATGGTGTCCAGTGGCATCGAAATGCTTTGAATCGAATCAAATGGAATCGATTAGAATAGGTTAGGGTAGGGTAGTTTATGATAGGAAGACTAGGGTAGATGCAAGTAGACTACATTAGAGTAGACAAGAGAAGGCTAGAGTAGAAGCCTAGACTAGTAAGCTGGACTAGTCGGCTAGACTAGTGGCAGAGAGCAGTAGCCTAGACGACTAGTCTTGAATAGTACCCTAAGTCAGTAATCTGAATGAGTACCCTTGCCTGAACTCTTAGCCTAATCTAGTACCCTTGCCTTAACTAGTAGTCCTAACAAGTACCCTTGCCTTAACCAGTAGTCTTCACTAGTACCCTTGCCTTCACTAGTAGTATGCCCTTAACAA
The DNA here is from genome assembly GCF_030014295.1 of Loxodonta africana. NCBI lineage: Eukaryota > Metazoa > Chordata > Mammalia > Proboscidea > Elephantidae > Loxodonta > Loxodonta africana. The sequence continues at coordinate 41,282 of NW_026975070.1, forward strand.
GTAGCCTGAACGGGTACCCTTGCCTTAACCAGTACCCTCAACAAGTACCCATGCCTTAACAAGTAGCCTGGCCTTCACTAGTAGCCTGAACTAGTACACTTGCCTTAAGGAGTACCCTTGCCCGAACTACTCCCCTTAATTAGGACCCTTATTGAGTAACCCTAAGTAGTAGAGTATGGTACGGTGGGGTAGCATAGGGTAGGGAAGCATACGGTGGAACAGAGAAAATAGAAGGAAATAGAATAGAACAGCATAGGTCAGGGTAGGTTAGCTTAGTGCAGGGTATGGTAGAGTAGCATAGGATGGAATAGAGAAAATAGAAAAGGAGACTAGAAAAGAGCAGACTAGATTAGGATAGGGGAGGGTGGGGGAGGGTCTTGTAGAAGACAGTAGTGTAGAATGGAATAGAATGGTGTGGAATGGAGTCGAATGGATTCGAACAGAGATGAATAGAGTAGAAAAGAGTTGAATAGAGCCGGATAACGCCGAATAGGACCAAATATGGCCGAAATGAGCCGAATCGAGTCGAGTCGACCAGATTCGGGATGAATGGAGCCTAGTGGAGCTGAAATGAGCCAAATAGAGACAAACTGAACCCAGCAAAATCGAGCCAAAACACACTTAATTGCATCCTATTGCATCGGATCTCGTCGAATTCCATCAAATCCCACCAAAACGCATCAAATCTCACGGAATCTCACCGAATGCCGTCGAATTGTCTCAAATCGGGTCGAATGGTGTCAAACTGAATGGAATCGAATGAAATTGAATAGATTAGAGTAGTGTAGGTTAGGCTGGGATTCAGTAGGGAAGGGCACAGAAGAATAGAATAGAGTAGAACAGAAGAGAATACCAAGAGTAGAATGGAGTAGAGTTGAGCAGAGTGGAATAGTCAGAGCCGGGTAGTGCAGAATATAGATGAATAGATCCAATTCAAGCCGAATCGATTCGAATGGAGAGGAAAGGAGACAAATCGTGATGAATCGAATCGATTAGAATAGATTAGAGTAGGGTAGGGTAGAACAGAATAGAATAGAGTAGAAAAGAGTAGAATGGTGTGGAATGGAGTTGAATGGAGCCAAATAGAGACAAATAAAGTAGAAAGGGTTGAGTAGAGCTGAACAGGGCTGAATAAGGTTCACTCGAGCCTAATTATGCTGAATTGAGCAGAATCGAGACGAATTGACCCAGTTCAAGCCAAATAGAGCTAAATCGAGCCGATTCAAGCCGAATCACATGGAATCGCGTCGAAATGCGTTGAATCGAATAGATTAGTGTCGAGGAGGGTACGGTAGGAGAGGCTAGACTACAACGCAACAGAACACAATAGAAAGAAGAGAATAGAATTAAGTAGAGTCGGGTCCAGTAGAATAGAGTCAAATCGAGTTGAAGAGAGCCGAAAAGAGCCCAGCAGAGCTGAATACAGCCGAATTGACCAAATTCAAGGTGAATCGAGATGAATCATGTCCAGTCGTTTGAAATGTGACGAATCGAATCAAAGAGATTAGTGTGGGGAAGGTAAGGTTAGGGTAGGGTAGAGAAGAATAGAATAGAGTAGAATAGAACAGAACAGAAAGAATCGAGTAGACTAGAGTCAAATAGAGTCGAATACTGCCAAAAAGAGCCGAATAGAGTGGAAAAGAGCCGAATAGAACCGAATCGAGTTTAATGGAGCAGAAAGGAGATGAATCGAGCCGATATGACCCGAATCAGGTCGAATTCCGTTCAAGTGTGTCGAATAGCATAGAACAGATTACAGTAGGCTAAGTTAGGGTAGAGTAGGGTAGAATAGAGTGCAGTAGAACAGAAGAGAAGAGAAGAGAAGAGAACTGAAAGAGCAGAATAGGGTCGAGACGAGCAGAGTATAGAAGAGTAGAGTTGAATATTGCCGAATAGAGCCAAATACAGCCAAATAGAGCCCAAAAGAGCTAAATCGATAGAAACCAAGACGTATCACGCCGAATCCCGTGGAATCGTGCCGTATCGCGTCGAATCCCGTCGAATTGCATTGAATCTGATCAATTCCAATCCAATCCAATCCAATCAATTAGAATAGACTAGAGTAGGGTAGAGTACAATACAATACGGTAGAGAATAGTTTAGGATGGAGTAGAATGGTGTAGCATGGAGTCGAGTGGAGTCGAAAAGAGATAATAGAGTTGAGTAGAGTCTAACAGAGCCGAATAGAGCCTATTAGAGCTGACTAGAGCCGAATGGAGCCGATTAGAGCTGAATCGAACCGATTTGAGCCGATTGGGGATGAATGGAGTGGAAAGGAGCCGATTTGAGCCGAATCGCATCGAGATGCGTGGAATCGAATCCAGTAGAATAGATTAGATTAGGGTAGGATGGAATAGAGTAGACTTGAACACAGTAGAAGAGAATGGAAAGAATACAATAGAATAGAGTAGAAAAGGGTAGAGCAGAGCAGAAGAGTGTAGAGTAGAATAGAGTAGAGTAGAACAGAGTCGAATCAAGCTGAATGGAGACGAAACGAGACAAATCGCGTCGAATCCCATCGAATCAATTACAGTAGGGTATGGTAGAATAGCGTAGAATGGAGTCGAATGGTGTGCAATGGAATTGAGTAGAGTAGAAAAGAGCTGAAGAGAGCCGAAGAGGGCCGAAGAGGGCCAAATCGAGCTGAATTGAGCGAAATCGAGCCGAATCCAGTGAATCGAGCCTAATGGAGCCGAATCGAGCCTAATCAAGCCGAATCGACACTATTCGAGACAAATGGAGCCGAATGGACATGAATCGCACCGATTCGGCCCCTAGTCGCGTCAAAATTTGTCGAATTCAATTGAATAGACTAGAGTAGGGGAGGTTCGGGTAGGCTAGGGTAGGGTAGAATGGAGTAGAATAGAATAAAACAGAACAGAACACAACAAAATAGAACAGAACAACACAGAACGAATACAGAAAAGAGTAGGCTAGAGCAGAGTAGAGGGGAATAGAGTAGAGTAGAATAGATTCGAACAGAGCCAAATCGAGCCGAATCACGTCGAAATGGGTTGAATCAAATCCAATCGAATGGATTACAATACCTTAGAGTTGGGTAGCATAGGGTAGGGTAGAATAGAGTAGAATAGTACAGAACAGAGTAGAAACAATACAATAGAATAGAGAAGAGTAGACTAGAGTAGAATAGAGCTGGATAGAGCCGAATGCAGACGAAACGAGAGGAATCGTGTAGAAGCAATTAGAGTAAATTAGAGTGGTGTTGGGTAGGGTAGAGCAGAATAGAGTAGACTAGTGTAGAATAGTGTGGAATGAATAGAATGGAGTCAAATAGAAACGAATAGAGTGGAAAAGAGTCGAATAGAGCAGAATAGGGCCGAAGAACGCCAAATCGAGCAGATTCGAAGCGATTCAAGCCAAAACAAGCTGAATGGAGCCTAACTGAGCCGAATAGAGCCAAATCGAGCCGAATCGAGCCGATTCAAGCTTCATCGCCTCGAATCGCCTTCAATGCGTCAAATCCAATCGAGACGTATAGATTAGAGAAGGGGAGGGGAGGGGAGGGTAGAATAGAACAGAGTAGAGTGGAATAGAAGAGATTAGAACAGAATAGAAGGAATAGAATCGAGTAGAATAGAGTGGAAAAGAGTAGAGTCGAATACATTCGAATAGAGCCGAATAAGCTGAATAGAGACGAATGGCAGCTGAATACAGCCGAAAAGAGCTGTATACTGCCGAATCACACCTAATCGAGCGGAATCAAGCAGAATCGCACTGACTGTCACCGAATAGCGTCGAATCGAATCAGGTCGAATCGAGTCGAGTCACATCGTTTTGAATCAAACAAGGTCAAATCGCTTCATATCGTGTCGAATCCCACGGAATCACGTCGAATAACTTCGAATTGCGTCAAACCTCAGAGAATCCTACTGAATCACGTCGAGTCGCATGGAATCTCATCAAATCCCTTCGGATCTTGCCGGATCCAGTCAAGTCACATCAAATCGCTTTGCACGGAATCGAATTGAATCCAATAGATTAAAGTAGGCTAGGTTCGGGTGGGGTGCCGTAGGGTCGGGTAGGGTAGAATAGAATAGAGTACAACAGAATAGGAGAGAACAGAACAGAACAGAAAGAATACAACAGAACAGAATAGAGTCAAAGAGAGAGAACATAGCCGAATGGAGCCGAGTGGAGACAAAATGAGACGAATCACGTCCGGTTGCTTCGAATCGCGTCAAATCAAATCGAATCGATTAGAAGAGATTAGGGTAGGGAAGGGTAGAACAGAATAGAGGAAAATAGTGAAGAATGGTGTGGAATGGAGGTGAACGGAGTCCAACAGAGACGGATAGAAATGAATAGAGTACAAAAGGGTCTAATAGGGCCGGATAGGGCCAAATAAGGCCTAATTGAGCAGAATCCAGCAGAATCGATGGAATTCGAGCCTAATCGAGCCGAATGGAGTGAAATGGAGTCAAGTCGAGCCGAATAGAGCCGATGCGAACTGAATCGAGCTGATTCCAGCCTAATCGCGTCAAATCGCGTGGAGATACGTCACATCGAATCTAATCAAATAGATTAGGGGAGGGGCGGGTGGGTAGAATAGAACAGAATAGTACAGAATAGAAAGAATAGAATATAGTACAGTAGGGTAGAGTAGAGAGAGTAAAGCAGAGAAGAGTAGAGCAGAGTAGAATTGAGACAAATAGAGTCAAATAGTGCAGGATATAGCTGAATAGAGCCAATTCTGGCCGAATCGAGTCAAACGGAACCAAAACGAGATGAATCACACCGAATTGCTTCGAATCGCATCCAATCGAATAGATTAGAGTAACGTAGGGTAGAGTAGAACAGAATAGAGTAGAATAGCGTAGAATGGAGAAGAGTGGAGTCAAATGGAGTCGAACAGAGACAAATAGAGTAGAAAAGAGTCGACTCGAGCCAAATAGGGCCGAATAAGGCTGAACCGAGTGGAAACGAGCTGAATGGAAGCGATTCGAGCCAAATCGAGCTGAATCGAGCCGACTCAAGCGTGATGGTGTCCAGTGGCATCGAAATGCTTTGAATCGAATCAAATGGAATCGATTAGAATAGGTTAGGGTAGGGTAGTTTATGATAGGAAGACTAGGGTAGATGCAAGTAGACTACATTAGAGTAGACAAGAGAAGGCTAGAGTAGAAGCCTAGACTAGTAAGCTGGACTAGTCGGCTAGACTAGTGGCAGAGAGCAGTAGCCTAGACGACTAGTCTTGAATAGTACCCTAAGTCAGTAATCTGAATGAGTACCCTTGCCTGAACTCTTAGCCTAATCTAGTACCCTTGCCTTAACTAGTAGTCCTAACAAGTACCCTTGCCTTAACCAGTAGTCTTCACTAGTACCCTTGCCTTCACTAGTAGTATGCCCTTAACAAGTAGCCTGAACGGGTACCCTTGCCTTAACCAGTACCCTCAACAAGTACCCATGCCTTAACTAGTAGCCTGGCCTTAACTAGTAGCCTGAACTAGTACACTTGCCTTAAGGAGTACCCTTGCCCGAACTACTCCCCTTAATTAGGACCCTTATTGAGTAACCCTAAGTAGTAGAGTATGGTACGGTGGGGTAGCATAGGGTAGGGAAGCATACGGTGGAACAGAGAAAATAGAAGGAAATAGAATAGAACAGCATAGGTCAGGGTAGGTTAGCTTAGTGCAGGGTATGGTAGAGTAGCATAGGATGGAATAGAGAAAATAGAAAAGGAGACTAGAAAAGAGCAGACTAGATTAGGATAGGGGAGGGTGGGGGAGGGTCTTGTAGAAGACAGTAGTGTAGAATGGAATAGAATGGTGTGGAATGGAGTCGAATGGATTCGAACAGAGATGAATAGAGTAGAAAAGAGTTGAATAGAGCCGGATAACGCCGAATAGGACCAAATATGGCCGAAATGAGCCGAATCGAGTCGAGTCGACCAGATTCGGGATGAATGGAGCCTAGTGGAGCTGAAATGAGCCAAATAGAGACAAACTGAACCCAGCAAAATCGAGCCAAAACACACTTAATTGCATCCTATTGCATCGGATCTCGTCGAATTCCATCAAATCCCACCAAAACGCATCAAATCTCACGGAATCTCACCGAATGCCGTCGAATTGTCTCAAATCGGGTCGAATGGTGTCAAACTGAATGGAATCGAATGAAATTGAATAGATTAGAGTAGTGTAGGTTAGGCTGGGATTCAGTAGGGAAGGGCACAGAAGAATAGAATAGAGTAGAACAGAAGAGAATACCAAGAGTAGAATGGAGTAGAGTTGAGCAGAGTGGAATAGTCAGAGCCGGGTAGTGCAGAATATAGATGAATAGATCCAATTCAAGCCGAATCGATTCGAATGGAGAGGAAAGGAGACAAATCGTGATGAATCGAATCGATTAGAATAGATTAGAGTAGGGTAGGGTAGAACAGAATAGAAGAGAGTAGAAAAGAGTAGAATGGTGTGGAATGGAGTTGAATGGAGCCAAATAGAGACAAATAAAGTAGAAAGGGTTGAGTAGAGCTGAACAGGGCTGAATAAGGTTCACTCGAGCCTAATTATGCTGAATTGAGCAGAATCGAGACGAATTGACCCAGTTCAAGCCAAATAGAGCTAAATCGAGCCGATTCAAGCCGAATCACATGGAATCGCGTCGAAATGCGTTGAATCGAATAGATTAGTGTCGAGGAGGGTACGGCAGGAGAGGCTAGACTACAACACAACAGAACACAAGAGAAAGAAGAGAATAGAATTAAGTAGAGTCGGGTCCAGTAGAATAGAGTCAAATCGAGTTGAAGAGAGCCGAAAAGAGCCCAACAGAGCTGAATACAGCCGAATTGACCAAATTCAAGGTGAATCGAGATGAATCATGTCCAGTCGTTTGAAATGTGACGAATCGAATCAAAGAGATTAGTGTGGGGAAGGTAAGGTTAGGGTAGGGTAGAGAAGAATAGAATAGAGTAGAATGGAACAGAACAGAAAGAATCGAGTAGACTAGAGTCAAATAGAGTCGAATACTGCCAAAAAGAGCCGAATAGAGTGGAAAAGAGCCGAATAGAACCGAATCGAGTTTAATGGAGCAGAAAGGAGATGAATCGAGCCGATATGACCCGAATCAGGTCGAATTCCGTTCAAGTGTGTCGAATAGCATAGAACAGATTACAGTAGGCTAAGTTAGGGTAGAGTAGGGTAGAATAGAGTGCAGTAGAACAGAACAGAAGAGAAGAGAAGAGAACTGAAAGAGCAGAATAGGGTCGAGACGAGCAGAGTATAGAAGAGTAGAGTTGAATATTGCCGAATAGAGCCAAATACAGCCAAATAGAGCCCAAAAGAGCTAAATCGATAGAAACCAAGACGTATCACGCCGAATCCCGTGGAATCGTGCCGTATCGCGTCGAATCCCGTCGAATTGCATTGAATCTGATCAATTCCAATCCAATCCAATCCAATCCAATCAATTAGAATAGACTAGAGTAGGGTAGAGTACAATACAATACGGTAGAGAATAGTTTAGGATGGAGTAGAATGGTGTAGCATGGAGTCGAGTGGAGTCGAAAAGAGATAATAGAGTTGAGTAGAGTCTAACAGAGCCGAATAGAGCCTATTAGAGCTGACTAGAGCCGAATGGAGCCGATTAGAGCTGAATCGAACCGATTTGAGCCGATTGGGGATGAATGGAGTGGAAAGGAGCCGATTTGAGCCGAATCGCATCGAGATGCGTGGAATCGAATCCAGTAGAATAGATTAGATTAGGGTAGGATGGAATAGAGTAGACTTGAACACAGTAGAAGAGAATGGAAAGAATACAATAGAATAGAGTAGAAAAGGGTAGAGCAGAGCAGAAGAGTGTAGAGTAGAATAGAGTAGAGTAGAACAGAGTCGAATCAAGCTGAATGGAGACGAAACGAGACAAATCGCGTCGAATCCCATCGAATCAATTACAGTAGGGTATGGTAGAATAGCGTAGAATGGAGTAGAATGGTGTGCAATGGAATTGAGTAGAGTAGAAAAGAGCTGAAGAGAGCCGAAGAGGGCCGAAGAGGGCCAAATCGAGCTGAATTGAGCGAAATCGAGCCGAATCCAGTGAATCGAGCCTAATGGAGCCGAATCGAGCCTAATCAAGCCGAATCGACACTATTCGAGACAAATGGAGCCGAATGGACATGAATCGCACCGATTCGGCCCCTAGTCGCGTCAAAATTTGTCGAATTCAATTGAATAGACTAGAGTAGGGGAGGTTCGGGTAGGCTAGGGTAGGGTAGAATGGAGTAGAATAGAATAAAACAGAACAGAACACAACAAAATAGAACAGAACAACACAGAACGAATACAGAAAAGAGTAGGCTAGAGCAGAGTAGAGGGGAATAGAGTAGAGTAGAATAGATTCGAACAGAGCCAAATCGAGCCGAATCACGTCGAAATGGGTTGAATCAAATCCAATCGAATGGATTACAATACCTTAGAGTTGGGTAGCATAGGATAGGGTAGAATAGAGTAGAATAGTACAGAACAGAGTAGAAACAATACAATAGAATAGAGAAGAGTAGACTAGAGTAGAATAGAGCTGGATAGAGCCGAATGCAGACGAAACGAGAGGAATCGTGTAGAAGCAATTAGAGTAAATTAGAGTGGTGTTGGGTAGGGTAGAGCAGAATAGAGTAGACTAGTGTAGAATAGTGTGGAATGAATAGAATGGAGTCAAATAGAAACGAATAAAGTGGAAAAGAGTCGAATAGAGCAGAATAGGGCCGAAGAACGCCAAATCGAGCAGATTCGAAGCGATTCAAGCCAAAACAAGCTGAATGGAGCCTAACTGAGCCGAATAGAGCCAAATCGAGCCGAATCGAGCCGATTCAAGCTTCATCGCCTCGAATCGCGTTCAATGCGTCAAATCCAATCGAGACGTATAGATTAGAGAAGGGGAGGGGAGGGGAGGGTAGAATAGAACAGAGTAGAGTGGAATAGAAGAGATTAGAACAGAATAGAAGGAATAGAATCGAGTAGAATAGAGTGGAAAAGAGTAGAGTCGAATACATTCGAATAGAGCCGAATAAGCTGAATAGAGACGAATGGCAGCTGAATACAGCCGAAAAGAGCTGTATACTGCCGAATCACACCTAATCGAGCGGAATCAAGCAGAATCGCACTGACTGTCACCGAATAGCGTCAAATCGAATCAGGTCGAATCGAGTCGAGTCACATCGTTTTGAATCAAACAAGGTCAAATCGCTTCATATCGTGTCGAATCCCACGGAATCACGTCGAATAACTTCGAATTGCGTCAAACCTCAGAGAATCCTACTGAATCACGTCGAGTCGCATGGAATCTCATCAAATCCCTTCGGATCTTGCCGAATCCAGTCAAGTCACATCAAATCGCTTTGCACGGAATCGAATTGAATCCAATAGATTAAAGTAGGCTAGGTTCGGGTGGGGTGCCGTAGGGTCGGGTAGGGTAGAATAGAATAGAGTACAACAGAATAGGAGAGAACAGAACAGAACAGAAAGAATACAACAGAACAGAATAGAGTCAAAGAGAGAGAACATAGCCGAATGGAGCCGAGTGGAGACAAAATGAGACGAATCACGTCCGGTTGCTTCGAATCGCATCAAATCAAATCGAATCGATTAGAAGAGATTAGGGTAGGGAAGGGTAGAACAGAATAGAGGAAAATAGTGAAGAATGGTGTGGAATGGAGGTGAACGGAGTCCAACAGAGACGGATAGAAATGAATAGAGTACAAAAGGGTCTAATAGGGCCGGATAGGGCCAAATAAGGCCTAATTGAGCAGAATCCAGCAGAATCGATGGAATTCGAGCCTAATCGAGCCGAATGGAGTGAAATGGAGTCAAGTCGAGCCGAATAGAGCCGATGCGAACTGAATCGAGCTGATTCCAGCCTAATCGCGTCAAATCGCGTGGAGATACGTCACATCGAATCTAATCAAATAGATTAGGGGAGGGGCGGGTGGGTAGAATAGAACAGAATAGTACAGAATAGAAAGAATAGAATATAGTACAGTAGGGTAGAGTAGAGAGAGTAAAGCAGAGAAGAGTAGAGCAGAGTAGAATTGAGACAAATAGAGTCAAATAGTGCAGGATATAGCTGAATAGAGCCAATTCTGGCCGAATCGAGTCAAACGGAACCAAAACGAGATGAATCACACCGAATTGCTTCGAATCGCATCCAATCGAATAGATTAGAGTAACGTAGGGTAGAGTAGAACAGAATAGAGTAGAATAGCGTAGAATGGAGAAGAGTGGAGTCAAATGGAGTCGAACAGAGACAAATAGAGTAGAAAAGAGTCGACTCGAGCCAAATAGGGCCGAATAAGGCTGAACCGAGTGGAAACGAGCTGAATGGAAGCGATTCGAGCCAAATCGAGCTGAATCGAGCCGACTCAAGCGTGATGGTGTCCAGTGGCATCGAAATGCTTTGAATCGAATCAAATGGAATCGATTAGAATAGGTTAGGGTAGGGTAGTTTATGATAGGAAGACTAGGGTCGATGAGTAGACAAGAGAAGGCTAGAGTAGAAGCCTAGACTAGTAAGCTGGACTAGTCGGCTAGACTAGTGGCAGAGAGCAGTAGCCTAGACGACTAGTCTTGAATAGTACCCTAAGTCAGTAATCTGAATGAGTACCCTTGCCTGAACTCTTAGCCTAATCTAGTACCCTTGCCTTAACTAGTAGTCCTAACAAGTACCCTTGCCTTAACCAGTAGTCTTCACTAGTACCCTTGCCTTCACTAGTAGTATGCCCTTAACAAGTAGCCTGAACGGGTACCCTTGCCTTAACCAGTACCCTCAACAAGTACCCATGCCTTAACTAGTAGCCTGGCCTTAACTAGTAGCCTGAACTAGTACACTTGCCTTAAGGAGTACCCTTGCCCGAACTACTCCCCTTAATTAGGACCCTTATTGAGTAACCCTAAGTAGTAGAGTATGGTACGGTGGGGTAGCATAGGGTAGGGAAGCATACGGTGGAACAGAGAAAATAGAAGGAAATAGAATAGAACAGCATAGGTCAGGGTAGGTTAGCTTAGTGCAGGGTATGGTAGAGTAGCATAGGATGGAATAGAGAAAATAGAAAAGGAGACTAGAAAAGAGCAGACTAGATTAGGATAGGGGAGGGTGGGGGAGGGTCTTGTAGAAGACAGTAGTGTAGAATGGAATAGAATGGTGTGGAATGGAGTCGAATGGATTCGAACAGAGATGAATAGAGTAGAAAAGAGTTGAATAGAGCCGGATAACGCCGAATAGGACCAAATATGGCCGAAATGAGCCGAATCGAGTCGAGTCGACCAGATTCGGGATGAATGGAGCCTAGTGGAGCTGAAATGAGCCAAATAGAGACAAACTGAACCCAGCAAAATCGAGCCAAAACACACTTAATTGCATCCTATTGCATCGGATCTCGTCGAATTCCATCAAATCCCACCAAAACGCATCAAATCTCACGGAATCTCACCGAATGCCGTCGAATTGTCTCAAATCGGGTCGAATGGTGTCAAACTGAATGGAATCGAATGAAATTGAATAGATTAGAGTAGTGTAGGTTAGGCTGGGATTCAGTAGGGAAGGGCACAGAAGAATAGAATAGAGTAGAACAGAAGAGAATACCAAGAGTAGAATGGAGTAGAGTTGAGCAGAGTGGAATAGTCAGAGCCGGGTAGTGCAGAATATAGATGAATAGATCCAATTCAAGCCGAATCGATTCGAATGGAGAGGAAAGGAGACAAATCGTGATGAATCGAATCGATTAGAATAGATTAGAGTAGGGTAGGGTAGAACAGAATAGAATAGAGTAGAAAAGAGTAGAATGGTGTGGAATGGAGTTGAATGGAGCCAAATAGAGACAAATAAAGTAGAAAGGGTTGAGTAGAGCTGAACAGGGCTGAATAAGGTTCACTCGAGCCTAATTATGCTGAATTGAGCAGAATCGAGACGAATTGACCCAGTTCAAGCCAAATAGAGCTAAATCGAGCCGATTCAAGCCGAATCACATGGAATCGCGTCGAAATGCGTTGAATCGAATAGATTAGTGTCGAGGAGGGTACGGCAGGAGAGGCTAGACTACAACACAACAGAACACAAGAGAAAGAAGAGAATAGAATTAAGTAGAGTCGGGTCCAGTAGAATAGAGTCAAATCGAGTTGAAGAGAGCCGAAAAGAGCCCAACAGAGCTGAATACAGCCGAATTGACCAAATTCAAGGTGAATCGAGATGAATCATGTCCAGTCGTTTGAAATGTGACGAATCGAATCAAAGAGATTAGTGTGGGGAAGGTAAGGTTAGGGTAGGGTAGAGAAGAATAGAATAGAGTAGAATAGAACAGAACAGAAAGAATCGAGTAGACTAGAGTCAAATAGAGTCGAATACTGCCAAAAAGAGCCGAATAGAGTGGAAAAGAGCCGAATAGAACCGAATCGAGTTTAATGGAGCAGAAAGGAGATGAATCGAGCCGATATGACCCGAATCAGGTCGAATTCCGTTCAAGTGTGTCGAATAGCATAGAACAGATTACAGTAGGCTAAGTTAGGGTAGAGTAGGGTAGAATAGAGTGCAGTAGAACAGAACAGAAGAGAAGAGAAGAGAACTGAAAGAGCAGAATAGGGTCGAGACGAGCAGAGTATAGAAGAGTAGAGTTGAATATTGCCGAATAGAGCCAAATACAGCCAAATAGAGCCCAAAAGAGCTAAATCGATAGAAACCAAGACGTATCACGCCGAATCCCGTGGAATCGTGCCGTATCGCGTCGAATCCCGTCGAATTGCATTGAATCTGATCAATTCCAATCCAATCCAATCCAATCAATTAGAATAGACTAGAGTAGGGTAGAGTACAATACAATACGGTAGAGAATAGTTTAGGATGGAGTAGAATGGTGTAGCATGGAGTCGAGTGCAGTCGAAAAGAGATAATAGAGTTGAGTAGAGTCTAACAGAGCCGAATAGAGCCTATTAGAGCTGACTAGAGCCGAATGGAGCCGATTAGAGCTGAATCGAACCGATTTGAGCCGATTGGGGATGAATGGAGTGGAAAGGAGCCGATTTGAGCTGAATCGCATCGAGATGCGTGGAATCGAATCCAGTAGAATAGATTAGATTAGGGTAGGATGGAATAGAGTAGACTTGAACACAGTAGAAGAGAATGGAAAGAATACAATAGAATAGAGTAGAAAAGGGTAGAGCAGAGCAGAAGAGTGTAGAGTAGAATAGAGTAGAGTAGAACAGAGTCGAATCAAGCTGAATGGAGACGAAACGAGACAAATCGCGTCGAATCCCATCGAATCAATTACAGTAGGGTATGGTAGAATAGCGTAGAATGGAGTAGAATGGTGTGCAATGGAATTGAGTAGAGTAGAAAAGAGCTGAAGAGAGCCGAAGAGGGCCGAAGAGGGCCAAATCGAGCTGAATTGAGCGAAATCGAGCCGAATCCAGTGAATCGAGCCTAATGGAGCCGAATCGAGCCTAATCAAGCCGAATCGACACTATTCGAGACAAATGGAGCCGAATGGACATGAATCGCACCGATTCGGCCCCTAGTCGCATCAAAATTTGTCGAATTCAATTGAATAGACTAGAGTAGGGGAGGTTCGGGTAGGCTAGGGTAGGGTAGAATGGAGTAGAATAGAATAAAACAGAACAAAACACAACAAAATAGAACAGAACAACACAGAACGAATACAGAAAAGAGTAGGCTAGAGCAGAGTAGAGGGGAATAGAGTAGAGTAGAATAGATTCGAACAGAGCCAAATCGAGCCGAATCACGTCGAAATGGGTTGAATCAAATCCAATCGAATGGATTACAATACCTTAGAGTTGGGTAGCATAGGATAGGGTAGAATAGAGTAGAATAGTACAGAACAGAGTAGAAACAATACAATAGAATAGAGAAGAGTAGACTAGAGTAGAATAGAGCTGGATAGAGCCGAATGCAGACGAAACGAGAGGAATCGTGTAGAAGCAATTAGAGTAAATTAGAGTGGTGTTGGGTAGGGTAGAGCAGAATAGAGTAGACTAGTGTAGAATAGTGTGGAATGAATAGAATGGAGTCAAATAGAAACGAATAGAGTGGAAAAGAGTCGAATAGAGCAGAATAGGGCCGAAGAACGCCAAATCGAGCAGATTCGAAGCGATTCAAGCCAAAACAAGCTGAATGGAGCCTAACTGAGCCGAATAGAGCCAAATCGAGCCGAATCGAGCCGATTCAAGCTTCATCGCCTCGAATCGCCTTCAATGCGTCAAATCCAATCGAGACGTATAGATTAGAGAAGGGGAGGGGAGGGGAGGGTAGAATAGAACAGAGTAGAGTGGAATAGAAGAGATTAGAACAGAATAGAAGGAATAGAATCGAGTAGAATAGAGTGGAAAAGAGTAGAGTCGAATACATTCGAATAGAGCCGAATAAGCTGAATAGAGACGAATGGCAGCTGAATACAGCCGAAAAGAGCTGTATACTGCCGAATCACACCTAATCGAGCGGAATCAAGCAGAATCGCACTGACTGTCACCGAATAGCGTCGAATCGAATCAGGTCGAATCGAGTCGAGTCACATCGTTTTGAATCAAACAAGGTCAAATCGCTTCATATCGTGTCGAATCCCACGGAATCACGTCGAATAACTTCGAATTGCGTCAAACCTCAGAGAATCCTACTGAATCACGTCGAGTCGCATGGAATCTCATCAAATCCCTTCGGATCTTGCCGGATCCAGTCAAGTCACATCAAATCGCTTTGCACGGAATCGAATTGAATCCAATAGATTAAAGTAGGCTAGGTTCGGGTGGGGTGCCGTAGGGTCGGGTAGGGTAGAATAGAATAGAGTACAACAGAATAGGAGAGAACAGAACAGAACAGAAAGAATACAACAGAACAGAATAGAGTCAAAGAGAGAGAACATAGCCGAATGGAGCCGAGTGGAGACAAAATGAGACGAATCACGTCCGGTTGCTTCGAATCGCGTCAAATCAAATCGAATCGATTAGAAGAGATTAGGGTAGGGAAGGGTAGAACAGAATAGAGGAAAATAGTGAAGAATGGTGTGGAATGGAGGTGAACGGAGTCCAACAGAGACGGATAGAAATGAATAGAGTACAAAAGGGTCTAATAGGGCCGGATAGGGCCAAATAAGGCCTAATTGAGCAGAATCCAGCAGAATCGATGGAATTCGAGCCTAATCGAGCCGAATGGAGTGAAATGGAGTCAAGTCGAGCCGAATAGAGCCGATGCGAACTGAATCGAGCTGATTCCAGCCTAATCGCGTCAAATCGCGTGGAGATACGTCACATCGAATCTAATCAAATAGATTAGGGGAGGGGCGGGTGGGTAGAATAGAACAGAATAGTACAGAATAGAAAGAATAGAATATAGTACAGTAGGGTAGAGTAGAGAGAGTAAAGCAGAGAAGAGTAGAGCAGAGTAGAATTGAGACAAATAGAGTCAAATAGTGCAGGATATAGCTGAATAGAGCCAATTCTGGCCGAATCGAGTCAAACGGAACCAAAACGAGATGAATCACACCGAATTGCTTCGAATCGCATCCAATCGAATAGATTAGAGTAACGTAGGGTAGAGTAGAACAGAATAGAGTAGAATAGCGTAGAATGGAGAAGAGTGGAGTCAAATGGAGTCGAACAGAGACAAATAGAGTAGAAAAGAGTCGACTCGAGCCAAATAGGGCCGAATAAGGCTGAACCGAGTGGAAACGAGCTGAATGGAAGCGATTCGAGCCAAATCGAGCTGAATCGAGCCGACTCAAGCGTGATGGTGTCCAGTGGCATCGAAATGCTTTGAATCGAATCAAATGGAATCGATTAGAATAGGTTAGGGTAGGGTAGTTTATGATAGGAAGACTAGGGTAGATGCAAGTAGACTACATTAGAGTAGACAAGAGAAGGCTAGAGTAGAAGCCTAGACTAGTAAGCTGGACTAGTCGGCTAGACTAGTGGCAGAGAGCAGTAGCCTAGACGACTAGTCTTGAATAGTACCCTAAGTCAGTAATCTGAATGAGTACCCTTGCCTGAACTCTTAGCCTAATCTAGTACCCTTGCCTTAACTAGTAGTCCTAACAAGTACCCTTGCCTTAACCAGTAGTCTTCACTAGTACCCTTGCCTTCACTAGTAGTATGCCCTTAACAAGTAGCCTGAACGGGTACCCTTGCCTTAACCAGTACCCTCAACAAGTACCCATGCCTTAACTAGTAGCCTGGCCTTAACTAGTAGCCTGAACTAGTACACTTGCCTTAAGGAGTACCCTTGCCCGAACTACTCCCCTTAATTAGGACCCTTATTGAGTAACCCTAAGTAGTAGAGTATGGTACAGTGGGGTAGCATAGGGTAGGGAAGCATACGGTGGAACAGAGAAAATAGAAGGAAATAGAATAGAACAGCATAGGTCAGGGTAGGTTAGCTTAGTGCAGGGTATGGTAGAGTAGCATAGGATGGAATAGAGAAAATAGAAAAGGAGACTAGAAAAGAGCAGACTAGATTAGGATAGGGGAGGGTGGGGGAGGGTCTTGTAGAAGACAGTAGTGTAGAATGGAATAGAATGGTGTGGAATGGAGTCGAATGGATTCGAACAGAGATGAATAGAGTAGAAAAGAGTTGAATAGAGCCGGATAACGCCGAATAGGACCAAATATGGCCGAAATGAGCCGAATCGAGTCGAGTCGACCAGATTCGGGATGAATGGAGCCTAGTGGAGCTGAAATGAGCCAAATAGAGACAAACTGAACCCAGCAAAATCGAGCCAAAACACACTTAATTGCATCCTATTGCATCGGATCTCGTCGAATTCCATCAAATCCCACCAAAACGCATCAAATCTCACGGAATCTCACCGAATGCCGTCGAATTGTCTCAAATCGGGTCGAATGGTGTCAAACTGAATGGAATCGAATGAAATTGAATAGATTAGAGTAGTGTAGGTTAGGCTGGGATTCAGTAGGGAAGGGCACAGAAGAATAGAATAGAGTAGAACAGAAGAGAATACCAAGAGTAGAATGGAGTAGAGTTGAGCAGAGTGGAATAGTCAGAGCCGGGTAGTGCAGAATATAGATGAATAGATCCAATTCAAGCCGAATCGATTCGAATGGAGAGGAAAGGAGACAAATCGTGATGAATCGAATCGATTAGAATAGATTAGAGTAGGGTAGGGTAGAACAGAATAGAAGAGAGTAGAAAAGAGTAGAATGGTGTGGAATGGAGTTGAATGGAGCCAAATAGAGACAAATAAAGTAGAAAGGGTTGAGTAGAGCTGAACAGGGCTGAATAAGGTTCACTCGAGCCTAATTATGCTGAATTGAGCAGAATCGAGACGAATTGACCCAGTTCAAGCCAAATAGAGCTAAATCGAGCCGATTCAAGCCGAATCACATGGAATCGCGTCGAAATGCGTTGAATCGAATAGATTAGTGTCGAGGAGGGTACGGCAGGAGAGGCTAGACTACAACACAACAGAACACAAGAGAAAGAAGAGAATAGAATTAAGTAGAGTCGGGTCCAGTAGAATAGAGTCAAATCGAGTTGAAGAGAGCCGAAAAGAGCCCAACAGAGCTGAATACAGCCGAATTGACCAAATTCAAGGTGAATCGAGATGAATCATGTCCAGTCGTTTGAAATGTGACGAATCGAATCAAAGAGATTAGTGTGGGGAAGGTAAGGTTAGGGTAGGGTAGAGAAGAATAGAATAGAGTAGAATGGAACAGAACAGAAAGAATCGAGTAGACTAGAGTCAAATAGAGTCGAATACTGCCAAAAAGAGCCGAATAGAGTGGAAAAGAGCCGAATAGAACCGAATCGAGTTTAATGGAGCAGAAAGGAGATGAATCGAGCCGATATGACCCGAATCAGGTCGAATTCCGTTCAAGTGTGTCGAATAGCATAGAACAGATTACAGTAGGCTAAGTTAGGGTAGAGTAGGGTAGAATAGAGTGCAGTAGAACAGAACAGAAGAGAAGAGAAGAGAACTGAAAGAGCAGAATAGGGTCGAGACGAGCAGAGTATAGAAGAGTAGAGTTGAATATTGCCGAATAGAGCCAAATACAGCCAAATAGAGCCCAAAAGAGCTAAATCGATAGAAACCAAGACGTATCACGCCGAATCCCGTGGAATCGTGCCGTATCGCGTCGAATCCCGTCGAATTGCATTGAATCTGATCAATTCCAATCCAATCCAATCCAATCCAATCAATTAGAATAGACTAGAGTAGGGTAGAGTACAATACAATACGGTAGAGAATAGTTTAGGATGGAGTAGAATGGTGTAGCATGGAGTCGAGTGGAGTCGAAAAGAGATAATAGAGTTGAGTAGAGTCTAACAGAGCCGAATAGAGCCTATTAGAGCTGACTAGAGTCGAATGGAGCCGATTAGAGCTGAATCGAACCGATTTGAGCCGATTGGGGATGAATGGAGTGGAAAGGAGCCGATTTGAGCCGAATCGCATCGAGATGCGTGGAATCGAATCCAGTAGAATAGATTAGATTAGGGTAGGATGGAATAGAGTAGACTTGAACACAGTAGAAGAGAATGGAAAGAATACAATAGAATAGAGTAGAAAAGGGTAGAGCAGAGCAGAAGAGTGTAGAGTAGAATAGAGTAGAGTAGAACAGAGTCGAATCAAGCTGAATGGAGACGAAACGAGACAAATCGCGTCGAATCCCATCGAATCAATTACAGTAGGGTATGGTAGAATAGCGTAGAATGGAGTCGAATGGTGTGCAATGGAATTGAGTAGAGTAGAAAAGAGCTGAAGAGAGCCGAAGAGGGCCGAAGAGGGCCAAATCGAGCTGAATTGAGCGAAATCGAGCCGAATCCAGTGAATCGAGCCTAATGGAGCCGAATCGAGCCTAATCAAGCCGAATCGACACTATTCGAGACAAATGGAGCCGAATGGACATGAATCGCACCGATTCGGCCCCTAGTCGCGTCAAAATTTGTCGAATTCAATTGAATAGACTAGAGTAGGGGAGGTTCGGGTAGGCTAGGGTAGGGTAGAATGGAGTAGAATAGAATAAAACAGAACAAAACACAACAAAATAGAACAGAACAACACAGAACGAATACAGAAAAGAGTAGGCTAGAGCAGAGTAGAGGGGAATAGAGTAGAGTAGAATAGATTCGAACAGAGCCAAATCGAGCCGAATCACGTCGAAATGGGTTGAATCAAATCCAATCGAATGGATTACAATACCTTAGAGTTGGGTAGCATAGGATAGGGTAGAATAGAGTAGAATAGTACAGAACAGAGTAGAAACAATACAATAGAATAGAGAAGAGTAGACTAGAGTAGAATAGAGCTGGATAGAGCCGAATGCAGACGAAACGAGAGGAATCGTGTAGAAGCAATTAGAGTAAATTAGAGTGGTGTTGGGTAGGGTAGAGCAGAATAGAGTAGACTAGTGTAGAATAGTGTGGAATGAATAGAATGGAGTCAAATAGAAACGAATAGAGTGGAAAAGAGTCGAATAGAGCAGAATAGGGCCGAAGAACGCCAAATCGAGCAGATTCGAAGCGATTCAAGCCAAAACAAGCTGAATGGAGCCTAACTGAGCCGAATAGAGCCAAATCGAGCCGAATCGAGCCGATTCAAGCTTCATCGCCTCGAATCGCCTTCAATGCGTCAAATCCAATCGAGACGTATAGATTAGAGAAGGGGAGGGGAGGGGAGGGTAGAATAGAACAGAGTAGAGTGGAATAGAAGAGATTAGAACAGAATAGAAGGAATAGAATCGAGTAGAATAGAGTGGAAAAGAGTAGAGTCGAATACATTCGAATAGAGCCGAATAAGCTGAATAGAGACGAATGGCAGCTGAATACAGCCGAAAAGAGCTGTATACTGCCGAATCACACCTAATCGAGCGGAATCAAGCAGAATCGCACTGACTGTCACCGAATAGCGTCGAATCGAATCAGGTCGAATCGAGTCGAGTCACATCGTTTTGAATCAAACAAGGTCAAATCGCTTCATATCGTGTCGAATCCCACGGAATCACGTCGAATAACTTCGAATTGCGTCAAACCTCAGAGAATCCTACTGAATCACGTCGAGTCGCATGGAATCTCATCAAATCCCTTCGGATCTTGCCGGATCCAGTCAAGTCACATCAAATCGCTTTGCACGGAATCGAATTGAATCCAATAGATTAAAGTAGGCTAGGTTCGGGTGGGGTGCCGTAGGGTCGGGTAGGGTAGAATAGAATAGAGTACAACAGAATAGGAGAGAACAGAACAGAACAGAAAGAATACAACAGAACAGAATAGAGTCAAAGAGAGAGAACATAGCCGAATGGAGCCGAGTGGAGACAAAATGAGACGAATCACGTCCGGTTGCTTCGAATCGCGTCAAATCAAATCGAATCGATTAGAAGAGATTAGGGTAGGGAAGGGTAGAACAGAATAGAGGAAAATAGTGAAGAATGGTGTGGAATGGAGGTGAACGGAGTCCAACAGAGACGGATAGAAATGAATAGAGTACAAAAGGGTCTAATAGGGCCGGATAGGGCCAAATAAGGCCTAATTGAGCAGAATCCAGCAGAATCGATGGAATTCGAGCCTAATCGAGCCGAATGGAGTGAAATGGAGTCAAGTCGAGCCGAATAGAGCCGATGCGAACTGAATCGAGCTGATTCCAGCCTAATCGCGTCAAATCGCGTGGAGATACGTCACATCGAATCTAATCAAATAGATTAGGGGAGGGGCGGGTGGGTAGAATAGAACAGAATAGTACAGAATAGAAAGAATAGAATATAGTACAGTAGGGTAGAGTAGAGAGAGTAAAGCAGAGAAGAGTAGAGCAGAGTAGAATTGAGACAAATAGAGTCAAATAGTGCAGGATATAGCTGAATAGAGCCAATTCTGGCCGAATCGAGTCAAACGGAACCAAAACGAGATGAATCACACCGAATTGCTTCGAATCGCATCCAATCGAATAGATTAGAGTAACGTAGGGTAGAGTAGAACAGAATAGAGTAGAATAGCGTAGAATGGAGAAGAGTGGAGTCAAATGGAGTCGAACAGAGACAAATAGAGTAGAAAAGAGTCGACTCGAGCCAAATAGGGCCGAATAAGGCTGAACCGAGTGGAAACGAGCTGAATGGAAGCGATTCGAGCCAAATCGAGCTGAATCGAGCCGACTCAAGCATGATGGTGTCCAGTGGCATCGAAATGCTTTGAATCGAATCAAATGGAATCGATTAGAATAGGTTAGGGTAGGGTAGTTTATGATAGGAAGACTAGGGTAGATGCAAGTAGACTACATTAGAGTAGACAAGAGAAGGCTAGAGTAGAAGCCTAGACTAGTAAGCTGGACTAGTCGGCTAGACTAGTGGCAGAGAGCAGTAGCCTAGACGACTAGTCTTGAATAGTACCCTAAGTCAGTAATCTGAATGAGTACCCTTGCCTGAACTCTTAGCCTAATCTAGTACCCTTGCCTTAACTAGTAGTCCTAACAAGTACCCTTGCCTTAACCAGTAGTCTTCACTAGTACCCTTGCCTTCACTAGTAGTATGCCCTTAACAAGTAGCCTGAACGGGTACCCTTGCCTTAACCAGTACCCTCAACAAGTACCCATGCCTTAACAAGTAGCCTGGCCTTAACTAGTAGCCTGAACTAGTACACTTGCCTTAAGGAGTACCCTTGCCCGAACTACTCCCCTTAATTAGGACCCTTATTGAGTAACCCTAAGTAGTAGAGTATGGTACGGTGGGGTAGCATAGGGTAGGGAAGCATACGGTGGAACAGAGAAAATAGAAGGAAATAGAATAGAACAGCATAGGTCAGGGTAGGTTAGCTTAGTGCAGGGTATGGTAGAGTAGCATAGGATGGAATAGAGAAAATAGAAAAGGAGACTAGAAAAGAGCAGACTAGATTAGGATAGGGGAGGGTGGGGGAGGGTCTTGTAGAATACAGTAGTGTAGAATGGAATAGAATGGTGTGGAATGGAGTCGAATGGATTCGAACAGAGATGAATAGAGTAGAAAAGAGTTGAATAGAGCCGGATAACGCCGAATAGGACCAAATATGGCCGAAATGAGCCGAATCGAGTCGAGTCGACCAGATTCGGGATGAATGGAGCCTAGTGGAGCTGAAATGAGCCAAATAGAGACAAACTGAACCCAGCAAAATCGAGCCAAAACACACTTAATTGCATCCTATTGCATCGGATCTCGTCGAATTCCATCAAATCCCACCAAAACGCATCAAATCTCACGGAATCTCACCGAATGCCGTCGAATTGTCTCAAATCGGGTCGAATGGTGTCAAACTGAATGGAATCGAATGAAATTGAATAGATTAGAGTAGTGTAGGTTAGGCTGGGATTCAGTAGGGAAGGGCACAGAAGAATAGAATAGAGTAGAACAGAAGAGAATACCAAGAGTAGAATGGAGTAGAGTTGAGCAGAGTGGAATAGTCAGAGCCGGGTAGTGCAGAATATAGATGAATAGATCCAATTCAAGCCGAATCGATTCGAATGGAGAGGAAAGGAGACAAATCGTGATGAATCGAATCGATTAGAATAGATTAGAGTAGGGTAGGGTAGAACAGAATAGAATAGAGTAGAAAAGAGTAGAATGGTGTGGAATGGAGTTGAATGGAGCCAAATAGAGACAAATAAAGTAGAAAGGGTTGAGTAGAGCTGAACAGGGCTGAATAAGGTTCACTCGAGCCTAATTATGCTGAATTGAGCAGAATCGAGACGAATTGACCCAGTTCAAGCCAAATAGAGCTAAATCGAGCCGATTCAAGCCGAATCACATGGAATCGCGTCGAAATGCGTTGAATCGAATAGATTAGTGTCGAGGAGGGTACGGTAGGAGAGGCTAGACTACAACGCAACAGAACACAATAGAAAGAAGAGAATAGAATTAAGTAGAGTCGGGTCCAGTAGAATAGAGTCAAATCGAGTTGAAGAGAGCCGAAAAGAGCCCAGCAGAGCTGAATACAGCCGAATTGACCAAATTCAAGGTGAATCGAGATGAATCATGTCCAGTCGTTTGAAATGTGACGAATCGAATCAAAGAGATTAGTGTGGGGAAGGTAAGGTTAGGGTAGGGTAGAGAAGAATAGAATAGAGTAGAATAGAACAGAACAGAAAGAATCGAGTAGACTAGAGTCAAATAGAGTCGAATACTGCCAAAAAGAGCCGAATAGAGTGGAAAAGAGCCGAATAGAACCGAATCGAGTTTAATGGAGCAGAAAGGAGATGAATCGAGCCGATATGACCCGAATCAGGTCGAATTCCGTTCAAGTGTGTCGAATAGCATAGAACAGATTACAGTAGGCTAAGTTAGGGTAGAGTAGGGTAGAATAGAGTGCAGTAGAACAGAACAGAAGAGAAGAGAAGAGAACTGAAAGAGCAGAATAGGGTCGAGACGAGCAGAGTATAGAAGAGTAGAGTTGAATATTGCCGAATAGAGCCAAATACAGCCAAATAGAGCCCAAAAGAGCTAAATCGATAGAAACCAAGACGTATCACGCCGAATCCCGTGGAATCGTGCCGTATCGCGTCGAATCCCGTCGAATTGCATTGAATCTGATCAATTCCAATCCAATCCAATCCAATCAATTAGAATAGACTAGAGTAGGGTAGAGTACAATACAATACGGTAGAGAATAGTTTAGGATGGAGTAGAATGGTGTAGCATGGAGTCGAGTGGAGTCGAAAAGAGATAATAGAGTTGAGTAGAGTCTAACAGAGCCGAATAGAGCCTATTAGAGCTGACTAGAGCCGAATGGAGCCGATTAGAGCTGAATCGAACCGATTTGAGCCGATTGGGGATGAATGGAGTGGAAAGGAGCCGATTTGAGCCGAATCGCATCGAGATGCGTGGAATCGAATCCAGTAGAATAGATTAGATTAGGGTAGGATGGAATAGAGTAGACTTGAACACAGTAGAAGAGAATGGAAAGAATACAATAGAATAGAGTAGAAAAGGGTAGAGCAGAGCAGAAGAGTGTAGAGTAGAATAGAGTAGAGTAGAACAGAGTCGAATCAAGCTGAATGGAGACGAAACGAGACAAATCGCGTCGAATCCCATCGAATCAATTACAGTAGGGTATGGTAGAATAGCGTAGAATGGAGTCGAATGGTGTGCAATGGAATTGAGTAGAGTAGAAAAGAGCTGAAGAGAGCCGAAGAGGGCCGAAGAGGGCCAAATCGAGCTGAATTGAGCGAAATCGAGCCGAATCCAGTGAATCGAGCCTAATGGAGCCGAATCGAGCCTAATCAAGCCGAATCGACACTATTCGAGACAAATGGAGCCGAATGGACATGAATCGCACCGATTCGGCCCCTAGTCGCGTCAAAATTTGTCGAATTCAATTGAATAGACTAGAGTAGGGGAGGTTCGGGTAGGCTAGGGTAGGGTAGAATGGAGTAGAATAGAATAAAACAGAACAGAACACAACAAAATAGAACAGAACAACACAGAACGAATACAGAAAAGAGTAGGCTAGAGCAGAGTAGAGGGGAATAGAGTAGAGTAGAATAGATTCGAACAGAGCCAAATCGAGCCGAATCACGTCGAAATGGGTTGAATCAAATCCAATCGAATGGATTACAATACCTTAGAGTTGGGTAGCATAGGGTAGGGTAGAATAGAGTAGAATAGTACAGAACAGAGTAGAAACAATACAATAGAATAGAGAAGAGTAGACTAGAGTAGAATAGAGCTGGATAGAGCCGAATGCAGACGAAACGAGAGGAATCGTGTAGAAGCAATTAGAGTAAATTAGAGTGGTGTTGGGTAGGGTAGAGCAGAATAGAGTAGACTAGTGTAGAATAGTGTGGAATGAATAGAATGGAGTCAAATAGAAACGAATAGAGTGGAAAAGAGTCGAATAGAGCAGAATAGGGCCGAAGAACGCCAAATCGAGCAGATTCGAAGCGATTCAAGCCAAAACAAGCTGAATGGAGCCTAACTGAGCCGAATAGAGCCAAATCGAGCCGAATCGAGCCGATTCAAGCTTCATCGCCTCGAATCGCGTTCAATGCGTCAAATCCAATCGAGACGTATAGATTAGAGAAGGGGAGGGGAGGGGAGGGTAGAATAGAACAGAGTAGAGTGGAATAGAAGAGATTAGAACAGAATAGAAGGAATAGAATCGAGTAGAATAGAGTGGAAAAGAGTAGAGTCGAATACATTCGAATAGAGCCGAATAAGCTGAATAGAGACGAATGGCAGCTGAATACAGCCGAAAAGAGCTGTATACTGCCGAATCACACCTAATCGAGCGGAATCAAGCAGAATCGCACTGACTGTCACCGAATAGCGTCGAATCGAATCAGGTCGAATCGAGTCGAGTCACATCGTTTTGAATCAAACAAGGTCAAATCGCTTCATATCGTGTCGAATCCCACGGAATCACGTCGAATAACTTCGAATTGCGTCAAACCTCAGAGAATCCTACTGAATCACGTCGAGTCGCATGGAATCTCATCAAATCCCTTCGGATCTTGCCGGATCCAGTCAAGTCACATCAAATCGCTTTGCACGGAATCGAATTGAATCCAATAGATTAAAGTAGGCTAGGTTCGGGTGGGGTGCCGTAGGGTCGGGTAGGGTAGAATAGAATAGAGTACAACAGAATAGGAGAGAACAGAACAGAACAGAAAGAATACAACAGAACAGAATAGAGTCAAAGAGAGAGAACATAGCCGAATGGAGCCGAGTGGAGACAAAATGAGACGAATCACGTCCGGTTGCTTCGAATCGCGTCAAATCAAATCGAATCGATTAGAAGAGATTAGGGTAGGGAAGGGTAGAACAGAATAGAGGAAAATAGTGAAGAATGGTGTGGAATGGAGGTGAACGGAGTCCAACAGAGACGGATAGAAATGAATAGAGTACAAAAGGGTCTAATAGGGCCGGATAGGGCCAAATAAGGCCTAATTGAGCAGAATCCAGCAGAATCGATGGAATTCGAGCCTAATCGAGCCGAATGGAGTGAAATGGAGTCAAGTCGAGCCGAATAGAGCCGATGCGAACTGAATCGAGCTGATTCCAGCCTAATCGCGTCAAATCGCGTGGAGATACGTCACATCGAATCTAATCAAATAGATTAGGGGAGGGGCGGGTGGGTAGAATAGAACAGAATAGTACAGAATAGAAAGAATAGAATATAGTACAGTAGGGTAGAGTAGAGAGAGTAAAGCAGAGAAGAGTAGAGCAGAGTAGAATTGAGACAAATAGAGTCAAATAGTGCAGGATATAGCTGAATAGAGCCAATTCTGGCCGAATCGAGTCAAACGGAACCAAAACGAGATGAATCACACCGAATTGCTTCGAATCGCATCCAATCGAATAGATTAGAGTAACGTAGGGTAGAGTAGAACAGAATAGAGTAGAATAGCGTAGAATGGAGAAGAGTGGAGTCAAATGGAGTCGAACAGAGACAAATAGAGTAGAAAAGAGTCGACTCGAGCCAAATAGGGCCGAATAAGGCTGAACCGAGTGGAAACGAGCTGAATGGAAGCGATTCGAGCCAAATCGAGCTGAATCGAGCCGACTCAAGCGTGATGGTGTCCAGTGGCATCGAAATGCTTTGAATCGAATCAAATGGAATCGATTAGAATAGGTTAGGGTAGGGTAGTTTATGATAGGAAGACTAGGGTAGATGCAAGTAGACTACATTAGAGTAGACAAGAGAAGGCTAGAGTAGAAGCCTAGACTAGTAAGCTGGACTAGTCGGCTAGACTAGTGGCAGAGAGCAGTAGCCTAGACGACTAGTCTTGAATAGTACCCTAAGTCAGTAATCTGAATGAGTACCCTTGCCTGAACTCTTAGCCTAATCTAGTACCCTTGCCTTAACTAGTAGTCCTAACAAGTACCCTTGCCTTAACCAGTAGTCTTCACTAGTACCCTTGCCTTCACTAGTAGTATGCCCTTAACAAGTAGCCTGAACGGGTACCCTTGCCTTAACCAGTACCCTCAACAAGTACCCATGCCTTAACTAGTAGCCTGGCCTTAACTAGTAGCCTGAACTAGTACACTTGCCTTAAGGAGTACCCTTGCCCGAACTACTCCCCTTAATTAGGACCCTTATTGAGTAACCCTAAGTAGTAGAGTATGGTACGGTGGGGTAGCATAGGGTAGGGAAGCATACGGTGGAACAGAGAAAATAGAAGGAAATAGAATAGAACAGCATAGGTCAGGGTAGGTTAGCTTAGTGCAGGGTATGGTAGAGTAGCATAGGATGGAATAGAGAAAATAGAAAAGGAGACTAGAAAAGAGCAGACTAGATTAGGATAGGGGAGGGTGGGGGATGGTCTTGTAGAATACAGTAGTGTAGAATGGAATAGAATGGTGTGGAATGGAGTCGAATGGATTCGAACAGAGATGAATAGAGTAGAAAAGAGTTGAATAGAGCCGGATAACGCCGAATAGGACCAAATATGGCCGAAATGAGCCGAATCGAGTCGAGTCGACCAGATTCGGGATGAATGGAGCCTAGTGGAGCTGAAATGAGCCAAATAGAGACAAACTGAACCCAGCAAAATCGAGCCAAAACACACTTAATTGCATCCTATTGCATCGGATCTCGTCGAATTCCATCAAATCCCACCAAAACGCATCAAATCTCACGGAATCTCACCGAATGCCGTCGAATTGTCTCAAATCGGGTCGAATGGTGTCAAACTGAATGGAATCGAATGAAATTGAATAGATTAGAGTAGTGTAGGTTAGGCTGGGATTCAGTAGGGAAGGGCACAGAAGAATAGAATAGAGTAGAACAGAAGAGAATACCAAGAGTAGAATGGAGTAGAGTTGAGCAGAGTGGAATAGTCAGAGCCGGGTAGTGCAGAATATAGATGAATAGATCCAATTCAAGCCGAATCGATTCGAATGGAGAGGAAAGGAGACAAATCGTGATGAATCGAATCGATTAGAATAGATTAGAGTAGGGTAGGGTAGAACAGAATAGAAGAGAGTAGAAAAGAGTAGAATGGTGTGGAATGGAGTTGAATGGAGCCAAATAGAGACAAATAAAGTAGAAAGGGTTGAGTAGAGCTGAACAGGGCTGAATAAGGTTCACTCGAGCCTAATTATGCTGAATTGAGCAGAATCGAGACGAATTGACCCAGTTCAAGCCAAATAGAGCTAAATCGAGCCGATTCAAGCCGAATCACATGGAATCGCGTCGAAATGCGTTGAATCGAATAGATTAGTGTCGAGGAGGGTACGGCAGGAGAGGCTAGACTACAACACAACAGAACACAAGAGAAAGAAGAGAATAGAATTAAGTAGAGTCGGGTCCAGTAGAATAGAGTCAAATCGAGTTGAAGAGAGCCGAAAAGAGCCCAACAGAGCTGAATACAGCCGAATTGACCAAATTCAAGGTGAATCGAGATGAATCATGTCCAGTCGTTTGAAATGTGACGAATCGAATCAAAGAGATTAGTGTGGGGAAGGTAAGGTTAGGGTAGGGTAGAGAAGAATAGAATAGAGTAGAATGGAACAGAACAGAAAGAATCGAGTAGACTAGAGTCAAATAGAGTCGAATACTGCCAAAAAGAGCCGAATAGAGTGGAAAAGAGCCGAATAGAACCGAATCGAGTTTAATGGAGCAGAAAGGAGATGAATCGAGCCGATATGACCCGAATCAGGTCGAATTCCGTTCAAGTGTGTCGAATAGCATAGAACAGATTACAGTAGGCTAAGTTAGGGTAGAGTAGGGTAGAATAGAGTGCAGTAGAACAGAACAGAAGAGAAGAGAAGAGAACTGAAAGAGCAGAATAGGGTCGAGACGAGCAGAGTATAGAAGAGTAGAGTTGAATATTGCCGAATAGAGCCAAATACAGCCAAATAGAGCCCAAAAGAGCTAAATCGATAGAAACCAAGACGTATCACGCCGAATCCCGTGGAATCGTGCCGTATCGCGTCGAATCCCGTCGAATTGCATTGAATCTGATCAATTCCAATCCAATCCAATCCAATCCAATCAATTAGAATAGACTAGAGTAGGGTAGAGTACAATACAATACGGTAGAGAATAGTTTAGGATGGAGTAGAATGGTGTAGCATGGAGTCGAGTGGAGTCGAAAAGAGATAATAGAGTTGAGTAGAGTCTAACAGAGCCGAATAGAGCCTATTAGAGCTGACTAGAGCCGAATGGAGCCGATTAGAGCTGAATCGAACCGATTTGAGCCGATTGGGGATGAATGGAGTGGAAAGGAGCCGATTTGAGCCGAATCGCATCGAGATGCGTGGAATCGAATCCAGTAGAATAGATTAGATTAGGGTAGGATGGAATAGAGTAGACTTGAACACAGTAGAAGAGAATGGAAAGAATACAATAGAATAGAGTAGAAAAGGGTAGAGCAGAGCAGAAGAGTGTAGAGTAGAATAGAGTAGAGTAGAACAGAGTCGAATCAAGCTGAATGGAGACGAAACGAGACAAATCGCGTCGAATCCCATCGAATCAATTACAGTAGGGTATGGTAGAATAGCGTAGAATGGAGTAGAATGGTGTGCAATGGAATTGAGTAGAGTAGAAAAGAGCTGAAGAGAGCCGAAGAGGGCCGAAGAGGGCCAAATCGAGCTGAATTGAGCGAAATCGAGCCGAATCCAGTGAATCGAGCCTAATGGAGCCGAATCGAGCCTAATCAAGCCGAATCGACACTATTCGAGACAAATGGAGCCGAATGGACATGAATCGCACCGATTCGGCCCCTAGTCGCGTCAAAATTTGTCGAATTCAATTGAATAGACTAGAGTAGGGGAGGTTCGGGTAGGCTAGGGTAGGGTAGAATGGAGTAGAATAGAATAAAACAGAACAGAACACAACAAAATAGAACAGAACAACACAGAACGAATACAGAAAAGAGTAGGCTAGAGCAGAGTAGAGGGGAATAGAGTAGAGTAGAATAGATTCGAACAGAGCCAAATCGAGCCGAATCACGTCGAAATGGGTTGAATCAAATCCAATCGAATGGATTACAATACCTTAGAGTTGGGTAGCATAGGGTAGGGTAGAATAGAGTAGAATAGTACAGAACAGAGTAGAAACAATACAATAGAATAGAGAAGAGTAGACTAGAGTAGAATAGAGCTGGATAGAGCCGAATGCAGACGAAACGAGAGGAATCGTGTAGAAGCAATTAGAGTAAATTAGAGTGGTGTTGGGTAGGGTAGAGCAGAATAGAGTAGACTAGTGTAGAATAGTGTGGAATGAATAGAATGGAGTCAAATAGAAACGAATAGAGTGGAAAAGAGTCGAATAGAGCAGAATAGGGCCGAAGAACGCCAAATCGAGCAGATTCGAAGCGATTCAAGCCAAAACAAGCTGAATGGAGCCTAACTGAGCCGAATAGAGCCAAATCGAGCCGAATCGAGCCGATTCAAGCTTCATCGCCTCGAATCGCGTTCAATGCGTCAAATCCAATCGAGACGTATAGATTAGAGAAGGGGAGGGGAGGGGAGGGTAGAATAGAACAGAGTAGAGTGGAATAGAAGAGATTAGAACAGAATAGAAGGAATAGAATCGAGTAGAATAGAGTGGAAAAGAGTAGAGTCGAATACATTCGAATAGAGCCGAATAAGCTGAATAGAGACGAATGGCAGCTGAATACAGCCGAAAAGAGCTGTATACTGCCGAATCACACCTAATCGAGCGGAATCAAGCAGAATCGCACTGACTGTCACCGAACAGCGTCGAATCGAATCAGGTCGAATCGAGTCGAGTCACATCGTTTTGAATCAAACAAGGTCAAATCGCTTCATATCGTGTCGAATCCCACGGAATCACGTCGAATAACTTCGAATTGCGTCAAACCTCAGAGAATCCTACTGAATCACGTCGAGTCGCATGGAATCTCATCAAATCCCTTCGGATCTTGCCGAATCCAGTCAAGTCACATCAAATCGCTTTGCACGGAATCGAGTTGAATCCAATAGATTAAAGTAGGCTAGGTTCGGGTGGGGTGCCGTAGGGTCGGGTAGGGTAGAATAGAATAGAGTACAACAGAATAGGAGAGAACAGAACAGAACAGAAAGAATACAACAGAACAGAATAGAGTCAAAGAGAGAGAACATAGCCGAATGGAGCCGAGTGGAGACAAAATGAGACGAATCACGTCCGGTTGCTTCGAATCGCGTCAAATCAAATCGAATCGATTAGAAGAGATTAGGGTAGGGAAGGGTAGAACAGAATAGAGGAAAATAGTGAAGAATGGTGTGGAATGGAGGTGAACGGAGTCCAACAGAGACGGATAGAAATGAATAGAGTACAAAAGGGTCTAATAGGGCCGGATAGGGCCAAATAAGGCCTAATTGAGCAGAATCCAGCAGAATCGATGGAATTCGAGCCTAATCGAGCCGAATGGAGTGAAATGGAGTCAAGTCGAGCCGAATAGAGCCGATGCGAACTGAATCGAGCTGATTCCAGCCTAATCGCGTCAAATCGCGTGGAGATACGTCACATCGAATCTAATCAAATAGATTAGGGGAGGGGCGGGTGGGTAGAATAGAACAGAATAGTACAGAATAGAAAGAATAGAATATAGTACAGTAGGGTAGAGTAGAGAGAGTAAAGCAGAGAAGAGTAGAGCAGAGTAGAATTGAGACAAATAGAGTCAAATAGTGCAGGATATAGCTGAATAGAGCCAATTCTGGCCGAATCGAGTCAAACGGAACCAAAACGAGATGAATCACACCGAATTGCTTCGAATCGCATCCAATCGAATAGATTAGAGTAACGTAGGGTAGAGTAGAACAGAATAGAGTAGAATAGCGTAGAATGGAGAAGAGTGGAGTCAAATGGAGTCGAACAGAGACAAATAGAGTAGAAAAGAGTCGACTCGAGCCAAATAGGGCCGAATAAGGCTGAACCGAGTGGAAACGAGCTGAATGGAAGCGATTCGAGCCAAATCGAGCTGAATCGAGCCGACTCAAGCATGATGGTGTCCAGTGGCATCGAAATGCTTTGAATCGAATCAAATGGAATCGATTAGAATAGGTTAGGGTAGGGTAGTTTATGATAGGAAGACTAGGGTAGATGCAAGTAGACTACATTAGAGTAGACAAGAGAAGGCTAGAGTAGAAGCCTAGACTAGTAAGCTGGACTAGTCGGCTAGACTAGTGGCAGAGAGCAGTAGCCTAGACGACTAGTCTTGAATAGTACCCTAAGTCAGTAATCTGAATGAGTACCCTTGCCTGAACTCTTAGCCTAATCTAGTACCCTTGCCTTAACTAGTAGTCCTAACAAGTACCCTTGCCTTAACCAGTAGTCTTCACTAGTACCCTTGCCTTCACTAGTAGTATGCCCTTAACAAGTAGCCTGAACGGGTACCCTTGCCTTAACCAGTACCCTCAACAAGTACCCATGCCTTAACTAGTAGCCTGGCCTTAACTAGTAGCCTGAACTAGTACACTTGCCTTAAGGAGTACCCTTGCCCGAACTACTCCCCTTAATTAGGACCCTTATTGAGTAACCCTAAGTAGTAGAGTATGGTACAGTGGGGTAGCATAGGGTAGGGAAGCATACGGTGGAACAGAGAAAATAGAAGGAAATAGAATAGAACAGCATAGGTCAGGGTAGGTTAGCTTAGTGCAGGGTATGGTAGAGTAGCATAGGATGGAATAGAGAAAATAGAAAAGGAGACTAGAAAAGAGCAGACTAGATTAGGATAGGGGAGGGTGGGGGAGGGTCTTGTAGAAGACAGTAGTGTAGAATGGAATAGAATGGTGTGGAATGGAGTCGAATGGATTCGAACAGAGATGAATAGAGTAGAAAAGAGTTGAATAGAGCCGGATAACGCCGAATAGGACCAAATATGGCCGAAATGAGCCGAATCGAGTCGAGTCGACCAGATTCGGGATGAATGGAGCCTAGTGGAGCTGAAATGAGCCAAATAGAGACAAACTGAACCCAGCAAAATCGAGCCAAAACACACTTAATTGCATCCTATTGCATCGGATCTCGTCGAATTCCATCAAATCCCACCCAAACGCATCAAATCTCACGGAATCTCACCGAATGCCGTCGAATTGTCTCAAATCGGGTCGAATGGTGTCAAACTGAATGGAATCGAATGAAATTGAATAGATTAGAGTAGTGTAGGTTAGGCTGGGATTCAGTAGGGAAGGGCACAGAAGAATAGAATAGAGTAGAACAGAAGAGAATACCAAGAGTAGAATGGAGTAGAGTTGAGCAGAGTGGAATAGTCAGAGCCGGGTAGTGCAGAATATAGATGAATAGATCCAATTCAAGCCGAATCGATTCGAATGGAGAGGAAAGGAGACAAATCGTGATGAATCGAATCGATTAGAATAGATTAGAGTAGGGTAGGGTAGAACAGAATAGAAGAGAGTAGAAAAGAGTAGAATGGTGTGGAATGGAGTTGAATGGAGCCAAATAGAGACAAATAAAGTAGAAAGGGTTGAGTAGAGCTGAACAGGGCTGAATAAGGTTCACTCGAGCCTAATTATGCTGAATTGAGCAGAATCGAGACGAATTGACCCAGTTCAAGCCAAATAGAGCTAAATCGAGCCGATTCAAGCCGAATCACATGGAATCGCGTCGAAATGCGTTGAATCGAATAGATTAGTGTCGAGGAGGGTACGGCAGGAGAGGCTAGACTACAACACAACAGAACACAATAGAAAGAAGAGAATAGAATTAAGTAGAGTCGGGTCCAGTAGAATAGAGTCAAATCGAGTTGAAGAGAGCCGAAAAGAGCCCAACAGAGCTGAATACAGCCGAATTGACCAAATTCAAGGTGAATCGAGATGAATCATGTCCAGTCGTTTGAAATGTGACGAATCGAATCAAAGAGATTAGTGTGGGGAAGGTAAGGTTAGGGTAGGGTAGAGAAGAATAGAATAGAGTAGAATAGAACAGAACAGAAAGAATCGAGTAGACTAGAGTCAAATAGAGTCGAATACTGCCAAAAAGAGCCGAATAGAGTGGAAAAGAGCCGAATAGAACCGAATCGAGTTTAATGGAGCAGAAAGGAGATGAATCGAGCCGATATGACCCGAATCAGGTCGAATTCTGTTCAAGTGTGTCGAATAGCATAGAACAGATTACAGTAGGCTAAGTTAGGGTAGAGTAGGGTAGAATAGAGTGCAGTAGAACAGAACAGAAGAGAAGAGAACTGAAAGAGCAGAATAGGGTCGAGACGAGCAGAGTATAGAAGAGTAGAGTTGAATATTGCCGAATAGAGCCAAATACAGCCAAATAGAGCCCAAAAGAGCTAAATCGATAGAAACCAAGACGTATCACGCCGAATCCCGTGGAATCGTGCCGTATCGCGTCGAATCCCGTCGAATTGCATTGAATCTGATCAATTCCAATCCAATCCAATCCAATCCAATCAATTAGAATAGACTAGAGTAGGGTAGAGTACAATACAATACGGTAGAGAATAGTTTAGGATGGAGTAGAATGGTGTAGCATGGAGTCGAGTGGAGTCGAAAAGAGATAATAGAGTTGAGTAGAGTCTAACAGAGCCGAATAGAGCCTATTAGAGCTGACTAGAGCCGAATGGAGCCGATTAGAGCTGAATCGAACCGATTTGAGCCGATTGGGGATGAATGGAGTGGAAAGGAGCCGATTTGAGCCGAATCGCATCGAGATGCGTGGAATCGAATCCAGTAGAATAGATTAGATTAGGGTAGGATGGAATAGAGTAGACTTGAACACAGTAGAAGAGAATGGAAAGAATACAATAGAATAGAGTAGAAAAGGGTAGAGCAGAGCAGAAGAGTGTAGAGTAGAATAGAGTAGAGTAGAACAGAGTCGAATCAAGCTGAATGGAGACGAAACGAGACAAATCGCGTCGAATCCCATCGAATCAATTACAGTAGGGTATGGTAGAATAGCGTAGAATGGAGTAGAATGGTGTGCAATGGAATTGAGTAGAGTAGAAAAGAGCTGAAGAGAGCCGAAGAGGGCCGAAGAGGGCCAAATCGAGCTGAATTGAGCGAAATCGAGCCGAATCCAGTGAATCGAGCCTAATGGAGCCGAATCGAGCCTAATCAAGCCGAATCGACACTATTCGAGACAAATGGAGCCGAATGGACATGAATCGCACCGATTCGGCCCCTAGTCGCGTCAAAATTTGTCGAATTCAATTGAATAGACTAGAGTAGGGGAGGTTCGGGTAGGCTAGGGTAGGGTAGAATGGAGTAGAATAGAATAAAACAGAACAGAACACAACAAAATAGAACAGAACAACACAGAACGAATACAGAAAAGAGTAGGCTAGAGCAGAGTAGAGGGGAATAGAGTAGAGTAGAATAGATTCGAACAGAGCCAAATCGAGCCGAATCACGTCGAAATGGGTTGAATCAAATCCAATCGAATGGATTACAATACCTTAGAGTTGGGTAGCATAGGATAGGGTAGAATAGAGTAGAATAGTACAGAACAGAGTAGAAACAATACAATAGAATAGAGAAGAGTAGACTAGAGTAGAATAGAGCTGGATAGAGCCGAATGCAGACGAAACGAGAGGAATCGTGTAGAAGCAATTAGAGTAAATTAGAGTGGTGTTGGGTAGGGTAGAGCAGAATAGAGTAGACTAGTGTAGAATAGTGTGGAATGAATAGAATGGAGTCAAATAGAAACGAATAGAGTGGAAAAGAGTCGAATAGAGCAGAATAGGGCCGAAGAACGCCAAATCGAGCAGATTCGAAGCGATTCAAGCCAAAACAAGCTGAATGGAGCCTAACTGAGCCGAATAGAGCCAAATCGAGCCGAATCGAGCCGATTCAAGCTTCATCGCCTCGAATCGCGTTCAATGAGTCAAATCCAATCGAGACGTATAGATTAGAGAAGGGGAGGGGAGGGGAGGGTAGAATAGAACAGAGTAGAGTGGAATAGAAGAGATTAGAACAGAATAGAAGGAATAGAATCGAGTAGAATAGAGTGGAAAAGAGTAGAGTCGAATACATTCGAATAGAGCCGAATAAGCTGAATAGAGACGAATGGCAGCTGAATACAGCCGAAAAGAGCTGTATACTGCCGAATCACACCTAATCGAGCGGAATCAAGCAGAATCGCACTGACTGTCACCGAATAGCGTCGAATCGAATCAGGTCGAATCGAGTCGAGTCACATCGTTTTGAATCAAACAAGGTCAAATCGCTTCATATCGTGTCGAATCCCACGGAATCACGTCGAATAACTTCGAATTGCGTCAAACCTCAGAGAATCCTACTGAATCACGTCGAGTCGCATGGAATCTCATCAAATCCCTTCGGATCTTGCCGAATCCAGTCAAGTCACATCAAATCGCTTTGCACGGAATCGAATTGAATCCAATAGATTAAAGTAGGCTAGGTTCGGGTGGGGTGCCGTAGGGTCGGGTAGGGTAGAATAGAATAGAGTACAACAGAATAGGAGAGAACAGAACAGAACAGAAAGAATACAACAGAACAGAATAGAGTCAAAGAGAGAGAACATAGCCGAATGGAGCCGAGTGGAGACAAAATGAGACGAATCACGTCCGGTTGCTTCGAATCGCGTCAAATCAAATCGAATCGATTAGAAGAGATTAGGGTAGGGAAGGGTAGAACAGAATAGAGGAAAATAGTGAAGAATGGTGTGGAATGGAGGTGAACGGAGTCCAACAGAGACGGATAGAAATGAATAGAGTACAAAAGGGTCTAATAGGGCCGGATAGGGCCAAATAAGGCCTAATTGAGCAGAATCCAGCAGAATCGATGGAATTCGAGCCTAATCGAGCCGAATGGAGTGAAATGGAGTCAAGTCGAGCCGAATAGAGCCGATGCGAACTGAATCGAGCTGATTCCAGCCTAATCGCGTCAAATCGCGTGGAGATACGTCACATCGAATCTAATCAAATAGATTAGGGGAGGGGCGGGTGGGTAGAATAGAACAGAATAGTACAGAATAGAAAGAATAGAATATAGTACAGTAGGGTAGAGTAGAGAGAGTAAAGCAGAGAAGAGTAGAGCAGAGTAGAATTGAGACAAATAGAGTCAAATAGTGCAGGATATAGCTGAATAGAGCCAATTCTGGCCGAATCGAGTCAAATGGAAACAAAACGAGATGAATCACACCGAATTGCTTCGAATCGCATCCAATCGAATAGATTAGAGTAACGTAGGGTAGAGTAGAACAGAATAGAGTAGAATAGCGTAGAATGGAGAAGAGTGGAGTCAAATGGAGTCGAACAGAGACAAATAGAGTAGAAAAGAGTCGACTCGAGCCAAATAGGGCCGAATAAGGCTGAACCGAGTGGAAACGAGCTGAATGGAAGCGATTCGAGCCAAATCGAGCTGAATCGAGCCGACTCAAGCATGATGGTGTCCAGTGGCATCGAAATGCTTTGAATCGAATCAAATGGAATCGGTTAGAATAGGTTAGGGTAGGGTAGTTTATGATAGGAAGACTAGGGTAGATGCAAGTAGACTACATTAGAGTAGACAAGAGAAGGCTAGAGTAGAAGCCTAGGCTAGTAAGCTGGACTAGTCGGCTAGACTAGTGGCAGAGAGCAGTAGCCTAGACGACTAGTCTTGAATAGTACCCTAAGTCAGTAATCTGAACGAGTACCCTTGCCTGAACTCTTAGCCTAATCTAGTACCCTTGCCTTAACTAGTAGTCCTAACAAGTACCCTTGCCTTAACCAGTACTCTTCACTAGTACCCTTGCCTTCACTAGTAGTATGCCCTTAACAAGTAGCCTGAACGGGTACCCTTGCCTTAACCAGTACCCTCAACAAGTACCCATGCCTTAACTAGTAGCCTGGCCTTAACTAGTAGCCTGGCCTTAACTAGTAGCCTGAACTAGTACACTTGCCTTAAGGAGTACCCTTGCCCGAACTACTCCCCTTAATTAGGACCCTTATTGAGTAACCCTAAGTAGTAGAGTATGGTACGGTGGGGTAGCATAGGGTAGGGAAGCATACGGTGGAACAGAGAAAATAGAAGGAAATAGAATAGAACAGCATAGGTCAGGGTAGGTTAGCTTAGTGCAGGGTATGGTAGAGTAGCATAGGATGGAATAGAGAAAATAGAAAAGGAGACTAGAAAAGAGCAGACTAGATTAGGATAGGGGAGGGTGGGGGAGGGTCTTGTAGAAGACAGTAGTGTAGAATGGAATAGAATGGTGTGGAATGGAGTCGAATGGATTCGAACAGAGATGAATAGAGTAGAAAAGAGTTGAATAGAGCCGGATAACGCCGAATAGGACCAAATATGGCCGAAATGAGCCGAATCGAGTCGAGTCGACCAGATTCGGGGTGAATGGAGCCTAGTGGAGCTGAAATGAGCCAAATAGAGACAAACTGAACCCAGCAAAATCGAGCCAAAACACACTTAATTGCATCCTATTGCATCGGATCTCGTCGAATTCCATCAAATCCCACCAAAACGCATCAAATCTCACGGAATCTCACCGAATGCCGTCGAATTGTCTCAAATCGGGTCGAATGGTGTCAAACTGAATGGAATCGAATGAAATTGAATAGATTAGAGTAGTGTAGGTTAGGCTGGGATTCAGTAGGGAAGGGCACAGAAGAATAGAATAGAGTAGAACAGAAGAGAATACCAAGAGTAGAATGGAGTAGAGTTGAGCAGAGTGGAATAGTCAGAGCCGGGTAGTGCAGAATATAGATGAATAGATCCAATTCAAGCCGAATCGATTCGAATGGAGAGGAAAGGAGACAAATCGTGATGAATCGAATCGATTAGAATAGATTAGAGTAGGGTAGGGTAGAACAGAATAGAAGAGAGTAGAAAAGAGTAGAATGGTGTGGAATGGAGTTGAATGGAGCCAAATAGAGACAAATAAAGTAGAAAGGGTTGAGTAGAGCTGAACAGGGCTGAATAAGGTTCACTCGAGCCTAATTATGCTGAATTGAGCAGAATCGAGACGAATTGACCCAGTTCAAGCCAAATAGAGCTAAATCGAGCCGATTCAAGCCGAATCACATGGAATCGCGTCGAAATGCGTTGAATCGAATAGATTAGTGTCGAGGAGGGTACGGCAGGAGAGGCTAGACTACAACACAACAGAACACAATAGAAAGAAGAGAATAGAATTAAGTAGAGTCGGGTCCAGTAGAATAGAGTCAAATCGAGTTGAAGAGAGCCGAAAAGAGCCCAACAGAGCTGAATACAGCCGAATTGACCAAATTCAAGGTGAATCGAGATGAATCATGTCCAGTCGTTTGAAATGTGACGAATCGAATCAAAGAGATTAGTGTGGGGAAGGTAAGGTTAGGGTAGGGTAGAGAAGAATAGAATAGAGTAGAATAGAACAGAACAGAAAGAATCGAGTAGACTAGAGTCAAATAGAGTCGAATACTGCCAAAAAGAGCCGAATAGAGTGGAAAAGAGCCGAATAGAACCGAATCGAGTTTAATGGAGCAGAAAGGAGATGAATCGAGCCGATATGACCCGAATCAGGTCGAATTCTGTTCAAGTGTGTCGAATAGCATAGAACAGATTACAGTAGGCTAAGTTAGGGTAGAGTAGGGTAGAATAGAGTGCAGTAGAACAGAACAGAAGAGAAGAGAAGAGAACTGAAAGAGCAGAATAGGGTCGAGACGAGCAGAGTATAGAAGAGTAGAGTTGAATATTGCCGAATAGAGCCAAATACAGCCAAATAGAGCCCAAAAGAGCTAAATCGATAGAAACCAAGACGTATCACGCCGAATCCCGTGGAATCGTGCCGTATCGCGTCGAATCCCGTCGAATTGCATTGAATCTGATCAATTCCAATCCAATCCAATCCAATCAATTAGAATAGACTAGAGTAGGGTAGAGTACAATACAATACGGTAGAGAATAGTTTAGGATGGAGTAGAATGGTGTAGCATGGAGTCGAGTGGAGTCGAAAAGAGATAATAGAGTTGAGTAGAGTCTAACAGAGCCGAATAGAGCCTATTAGAGCTGACTAGAGCCGAATGGAGCCGATTAGAGCTGAATCGAACCGATTTGAGCCGATTGGGGATGAATGGAGTGGAAAGGAGCCGATTTGAGCCGAATCGCATCGAGATGCGTGGAATCGAATCCAGTAGAATAGATTAGATTAGGGTAGGATGGAATAGAGTAGACTTGAACACAGTAGAAGAGAATGGAAAGAATACAATAGAATAGAGTAGAAAAGGGTAGAGCAGAGCAGAAGAGTGTAGAGTAGAATAGAGTAGAGTAGAACAGAGTCGAATCAAGCTGAATGGAGACGAAACGAGACAAATCGCGTCGAATCCCATCGAATCAATTACAGTAGGGTATGGTAGAATAGCGTAGAATGGAGTAGAATGGTGTGCAATGGAATTGAGTAGAGTAGAAAAGAGCTGAAGAGAGCCGAAGAGGGCCGAAGAGGGCCAAATCGAGCTGAATTGAGCGAAATCGAGCCGAATCCAGTGAATCGAGCCTAATGGAGCCGAATCGAGCCTAATCAAGCCGAATCGACACTATTCGAGACAAATGGAGCCGAATGGACATGAATCGCACCGATTCGGCCCCTAGTCGCGTCAAAATTTGTCGAATTCAATTGAATAGACTAGAGTAGGGGAGGTTCGGGTAGGCTAGGGTAGGGTAGAATGGAGTAGAATAGAATAAAACAGAACAGAACACAACAAAATAGAACAGAACAACACAGAACGAATACAGAAAAGAGTAGGCTAGAGCAGAGTAGAGGGGAATAGAGTAGAGTAGAATAGATTCGAACAGAGCCAAATCGAGCCGAATCACGTCGAAATGGGTTGAATCAAATCCAATCGAATGGATTACAATACCTTAGAGTTGGGTAGCATAGGATAGGGTAGAATAGAGTAGAATAGTACAGAACAGAGTAGAAACAATACAATAGAATAGAGAAGAGTAGACTAGAGTAGAATAGAGCTGGATAGAGCCGAATGCAGACGAAACGAGAGGAATCGTGTAGAAGCAATTAGAGTAAATTAGAGTGGTGTTGGGTAGGGTAGAGCAGAATAGAGTAGACTAGTGTAGAATAGTGTGGAATGAATAGAATGGAGTCAAATAGAAACGAATAGAGTGGAAAAGAGTCGAATAGAGCAGAATAGGGCCGAAGAACGCCAAATCGAGCAGATTCGAAGCGATTCAAGCCAAAACAAGCTGAATGGAGCCTAACTGAGCCGAATAGAGCCAAATCGAGCCGAATCGAGCCGATTCAAGCTTCATCGCCTCGAATCGCGTTCAATGCGTCAAATCCAATCGAGACGTATAGATTAGAGAAGGGGAGGGGAGGGGAGGGTAGAATAGAACAGAGTAGAGTGGAATAGAAGAGATTAGAACAGAATAGAAGGAATAGAATCGAGTAGAATAGAGTGGAAAAGAGTAGAGTCGAATACATTCGAATAGAGCCGAATAAGCTGAATAGAGACGAATGGCAGCTGAATACAGCCGAAAAGAGCTGTATACTGCCGAATCACACCTAATCGAGCGGAATCAAGCAGAATCGCACTGACTGTCACCGAATAGCGT
Source organism: Loxodonta africana (assembly GCF_030014295.1). Taxonomy (NCBI): domain Eukaryota; kingdom Metazoa; phylum Chordata; class Mammalia; order Proboscidea; family Elephantidae; genus Loxodonta; species Loxodonta africana. Next base: position 82,672 of record NW_026975070.1, read on the forward strand.
CGAATCGAATCAGGTCGAATCGAGTCGAGTCACATCGTTTTGAATCAAACAAGGTCAAATCGCTTCATATCGTGTCGAATCCCACGGAATCACGTCGAATAACTTCGAATTGCGTCAAACCTCAGAGAATCCTACTGAATCACGTCGAGTCGCATGGAATCTCATCAAATCCCTTCGGATCTTGCCGAATCCAGTCAAGTCACATCAAATCGCTTTGCACGGAATCGAATTGAATCCAATAGATTAAAGTAGGCTAGGTTCGGGTGGGGTGCCGTAGGGTCGGGTAGGGTAGAATAGAATAGAGTACAACAGAATAGGAGAGAACAGAACAGAACAGAAAGAATACAACAGAACAGAATAGAGTCAAAGAGAGAGAACATAGCCGAATGGAGCCGAGTGGAGACAAAATGAGACGAATCACGTCCGGTTGCTTCGAATCGCGTCAAATCAAATCGAATCGATTAGAAGAGATTAGGGTAGGGAAGGGTAGAACAGAATAGAGGAAAATAGTGAAGAATGGTGTGGAATGGAGGTGAACGGAGTCCAACAGAGACGGATAGAAATGAATAGAGTACAAAAGGGTCTAATAGGGCCGGATAGGGCCAAATAAGGCCTAATTGAGCAGAATCCAGCAGAATCGATGGAATTCGAGCCTAATCGAGCCGAATGGAGTGAAATGGAGTCAAGTCGAGCCGAATAGAGCCGATGCGAACTGAATCGAGCTGATTCCAGCCTAATCGCGTCAAATCGCGTGGAGATACGTCACATCGAATCTAATCAAATAGATTAGGGGAGGGGCGGGTGGGTAGAATAGAACAGAATAGTACAGAATAGAAAGAATAGAATATAGTACAGTAGGGTAGAGTAGAGAGAGTAAAGCAGAGAAGAGTAGAGCAGAGTAGAATTGAGACAAATAGAGTCAAATAGTGCAGGATATAGCTGAATAGAGCCAATTCTGGCCGAATCGAGTCAAATGGAAACAAAACGAGATGAATCACACCGAATTGCTTCGAATCGCATCCAATCGAATAGATTAGAGTAACGTAGGGTAGAGTAGAACAGAATAGAGTAGAATAGCGTAGAATGGAGAAGAGTGGAGTCAAATGGAGTCGAACAGAGACAAATAGAGTAGAAAAGAGTCGACTCGAGCCAAATAGGGCCGAATAAGGCTGAACCGAGTGGAAACGAGCTGAATGGAAGCGATTCGAGCCAAATCGAGCTGAATCGAGCCGACTCAAGCATGATGGTGTCCAGTGGCATCGAAATGCTTTGAATCGAATCAAATGGAATCGGTTAGAATAGGTTAGGGTAGGGTAGTTTATGATAGGAAGACTAGGGTAGATGCAAGTAGACTACATTAGAGTAGACAAGAGAAGGCTAGAGTAGAAGCCTAGGCTAGTAAGCTGGACTAGTCGGCTAGACTAGTGGCAGAGAGCAGTAGCCTAGACGACTAGTCTTGAATAGTACCCTAAGTCAGTAATCTGAACGAGTACCCTTGCCTGAACTCTTAGCCTAATCTAGTACCCTTGCCTTAACTAGTAGTCCTAACAAGTACCCTTGCCTTAACCAGTAGTCTTCACTAGTACCCTTGCCTTCACTAGTAGTATGCCCTTAACAAGTAGCCTGAATGGGTACCCTTGCCTTAACCAGTACCCTCAACAAGTACCCATGCCTTAACTAGTAGCCTGGCCTTAACTAGTAGCCTGGCCTTAACTAGTAGCCTGAACTAGTACACTTGCCTTAAGGAGTACCCTTGCCCGAACTACTCCCCTTAATTAGGACCCTTATTGAGTAACCCTAAGTAGTAGAGTATGGTACGGTGGGGTAGCATAGGGTAGGGAAGCATACGGTGGAACAGAGAAAATAGAAGGAAATAGAATAGAACAGCATAGGTCAGGGTAGGTTAGCTTAGTGCAGGGTATGGTAGAGTAGCATAGGATGGAATAGAGAAAATAGAAAAGGAGACTAGAAAAGAGCAGACTAGATTAGGATAGGGGAGGGTGGGGGAGGGTCTTGTAGAATACAGTAGTGTAGAATGGAATAGAATGGTGTGGAATGGAGTCGAATGGGTTCGAACAGAGATGAACAGAGTAGAAAAGAGTTGAATAGAGCCGGATAACGCCGAATAGGACCAAATATGGCCGAAATGAGCCGAATCGAGTCGAGTCGACCAGATTCGGGATGAATGGAGCCTAGTGGAGCTGAAATGAGCCAAATAGAGACAAACTGAACCCAGCAAAATCGAGCCAAAACACACTTAATTGCATCCTATTGCATCGGATCTCGTCGAATTCCATCAAATCCCACCAAAACGCATCAAATCTCACGGAATCTCACCGAATGCCGTCGAATTGTCTCAAATCGGGTCGAATGGTGTCAAACTGAATGGAATCGAATGAAATTGAATAGATTAGAGTAGTGTAGGTTAGGCTGGGATTCAGTAGGGAAGGGCACAGAAGAATAGAATAGAGTAGAACAGAAGAGAATACCAAGAGTAGAATGGAGTAGAGTTGAGCAGAGTGGAATAGTCAGAGCCGGGTAGTGCAGAATATAGATGAATAGATCCAATTCAAGCCGAATCGATTCGAATGGAGAGGAAAGGAGACAAATCGTGATGAATCGAATCGATTAGAATAGATTAGAGTAGGGTAGGGTAGAACAGAATAGAAGAGAGTAGAAAAGAGTAGAATGGTGTGGAATGGAGTTGAATGGAGCCAAATAGAGACAAATAAAGTAGAAAGGGTTGAGTAGAGCTGAACAGGGCTGAATAAGGTTCACTCGAGCCTAATTATGCTGAATTGAGCAGAATCGAGACGAATTGACCCAGTTCAAGCCAAATAGAGCTAAATCGAGCCGATTCAAGCCGAATCACATGGAATCGCGTCGAAATGCGTTGAATCGAATAGATTAGTGTCGAGGAGGGTACGGCAGGAGAGGCTAGACTACAACACAACAGAACACAATAGAAAGAAGAGAATAGAATTAAGTAGAGTCGGGTCCAGTAGAATAGAGTCAAATCGAGTTGAAGAGAGCCGAAAAGAGCCCAACAGAGCTGAATACAGCCGAATTGACCAAATTCAAGGTGAATCGAGATGAATCATGTCCAGTCGTTTGAAATGTGACGAATCGAATCAAAGAGATTAGTGTGGGGAAGGTAAGGTTAGGGTAGGGTAGAGAAGAATAGAATAGAGTAGAATAGAACAGAACAGAAAGAATCGAGTAGACTAGAGTCAAATAGAGTCGAATACTGCCAAAAAGAGCCGAATAGAGTGGAAAAGAGCCGAATAGAACCGAATCGAGTTTAATGGAGCAGAAAGGAGATGAATCGAGCCGATATGACCCGAATCAGGTCGAATTCCGTTCAAGTGTGTCGAATAGCATAGAACAGATTACAGTAGGCTAAGTTAGGGTAGAGTAGGGTAGAATAGAGTGCAGTAGAACAGAAGAGAAGAGAACAGAACTGAAAGAGTAGAATAGGGTCGAGACGAGCAGAGTATAGAAGAGTAGAGTAGAATCGAATAATGCCCAATAAAGCCAAATACAGCCAAATAGAGCCCAAAAGAGCTAAATCGATAGAAACCAAGACGTATCACGCCGAATCCCGTGGAATCGTGCCGTATCGCGTCGAGTCCCGTCGAATTGCATTGAATCTGATCAATTCCAATCCAATCCAATCCAATCAATTAGAATAGACTAGAGTAGGGTAGAGTACAATACAATACGGTAGAGAATAGTTTAGGATGGAGTAGAATGGTGTAGCATGGAGTCGAGTGGAGTCGAAAAGAGATAATAGAGTTGAGTAGAGTCTAACAGAGCCGAATAGAGCCTATTAGAGCTGACTAGAGCCGAATGGAGCCGATTAGAGCTGAATCGAACCGATTTGAGCCGATTGAGGATGAATGGAGTGGAAAGGAGCCGATTTGAGCTGAATCGCATCGAGATGCGTGGAATCGAATCCAGTAGAATAGATTAGATTAGGGTAGGATGGAATAGAGTAGACTTGAACACAGTAGAAGAGAATGGAAAGAATACAATAGAATAGAGTAGAAAAGGGTAGAGCAGAGCAGAAGAGTGTAGAGTAGAATAGAGTAGAGTAGAACAGAGTCGAATCAAGCTGAATGGAGACGAAACGAGACAAATCGCGTCGAATCCCATTGAATCAATTACAGTAGGGTATGGTAGAATAGCGTAGAATGGAGTAGAATGGTGTGCAATGGAATTGAGTAGAGTAGAAAAGAGCTGAAGAGAGCCGAAGAGGGCCGAAGAGGGCCAAATCGAGCTGAATTGAGCGAAATCGAGCCGAATCCAGTGAATCGAGCCTAATGGAGCCGAATCGAGCCTAATCAAGCCGAGTCGACACTATTCGAGACAAATGGAGCCGAATGGACATGAATCGCACCGATTCGGCCCCTAGTCGCGTCAAAATTTGTCGAATTCAATTGAATAGACTAGAGTAGGGGAGGTTCGGGTAGGCTAGGGTAGGGTAGAATGGAGTAGAATAGAATAAAACAGAACAGAACACAACAAAATAGAACAGAACAACATAGAACGAATACAGAAAAGAGTAGGCTAGAGTAGAGTAGAGGGGAATAGAGTAGAGTAGAATAGATTCGAACAGAGCCAAATCGAGCCGAATCACGTCGAAATGGGTTGAATCAAATCCAATCGAATGGATTACAATACCTTAGAGTTGGGTAGCATAGGATAGGGTAGAATAGAGTAGAATAGTACAGAACAGAGTAGAAACAATACAATAGAATAGAGAAGAGTAGACTAGAGTAGAATAGAGCTGGATAGAGCCGAATGCAGACGAAACGAGAGGAATCGTGTAGAAGCAATTAGAGTAAATTAGAGTGGTGTTGGGTAGGGTAGAGCAGAATAGAGTAGACTAGTGTAGAATAGTGTGGAATGAATAGAATGGAGTCAAATAGAAACGAATAGAGTGGAAAAGAGTCGAATAGAGCAGAATAGGGCCGAAGAACGCCAAATCGAGCAGATTCGAAGCGATTCAAGCCAAAACAAGCTGAATGGAGCCTAACTGAGCCGAATAGAGCCAAATCGAGCCGAATCGAGCCGATTCAAGCTTCATCGCCTCGAATCGCGTTCAATGCGTCAAATCCAATCGAGACGTATAGATTAGAGAAGGGGAGGGGAGGGGAGGGTAGAATAGAACAGAGTAGAGTGGAATAGAAGAGATTAGAACAGAATAGAAGGAATAGAATCGAGTAGAATAAAGTGGAAAAGAGTAGAGTCGAATACATTCGAATAGAGCCGAATAAGCTGAATAGAGACGAATGGCAGCTGAATACAGCCGAAAAGAGCTGTATACTGCCGAATCACACCTAATCGAGCGGAATCAAGCAGAATCGCACTGACTGTCACCGAACAGCGTCGAATCGAATCAGGTCGAATCGAGTCGAGTCACATCGTTTTGAATCAAACAAGGTCAAATCGCTTCATATCGTGTCGAATCCCACGGAATCACGTCGAATAACTTCGAATTGCGTCAAACCTCAGAGAATCCTACTGAATCACGTCGAGTCGCATGGAATCTCATCAAATCCCTTCGGATCTTGCCGAATCCAGTCAAGTCACATCAAATCGCTTTGCACGGAATCGAGTTGAATCCAATAGATTAAAGTAGGCTAGGTTCGGGTGGGGTGCCGTAGGGTCGGGTAGGGTAGAATAGAATAGAGTACAACAGAATAGGAGAGAACAGAACAGAACAGAAAGAATACAACAGAACAGAATAGAGTCAAAGAGAGAGAACATAGCCGAATGGAGCCGAGTGGAGACAAAATGAGACGAATCACGTCCGGTTGCTTCGAATCGCGTCAAATCAAATCGAATCGATTAGAAGAGATTAGGGTAGGGAAGGGTAGAACAGAATAGAGGAAAATAGTGAAGAATGGTGTGGAATGGAGGTGAACGGAGTCCAACAGAGACGGATAGAAATGAATAGAGTACAAAAGGGTCTAATAGGGCCGGATAGGGCCAAATAAGGCCTAATTGAGCAGAATCCAGCAGAATCGATGGAATTCGAGCCTAATCGAGCCGAATGGAGTGAAATGGAGTCAAGTCGAGCCGAATAGAGCCGATGCGAACTGAATCGAGCTGATTCCAGCCTAATCGCGTCAAATCGCGTGGAGATACGTCACATCGAATCTAATCAAATAGATTAGGGGAGGGGCGGGTGGGTAGAATAGAACAGAATAGTACAGAATAGAAAGAATAGAATATAGTACAGTAGGGTAGAGTAGAGAGAGTAAAGCAGAGAAGAGTAGAGCAGAGTAGAATTGAGACAAATAGAGTCAAATAGTGCAGGATATAGCTGAATAGAGCCAATTCTGGCCGAATCGAGTCAAATGGAAACAAAACGAGATGAATCACACCGAATTGCTTCGAATCGCATCCAATCGAATAGATTAGAGTAACGTAGGGTAGAGTAGAACAGAATAGAGTAGAATAGCGTAGAATGGAGAAGAGTGGAGTCAAATGGAGTCGAACAGAGACAAATAGAGTAGAAAAGAGTCGACTCGAGCCAAATAGGGCCGAATAAGGCTGAACCGAGTGGAAACGAGCTGAATGGAAGCGATTCGAGCCAAATCGAGCTGAATCGAGCCGACTCAAGCATGATGGTGTCCAGTGGCATCGAAATGCTTTGAATCGAATCAAATGGAATCGGTTAGAATAGGTTAGGGTAGGGTAGTTTATGATAGGAAGACTAGGGTAGATGCAAGTAGACTACATTAGAGTAGACAAGAGAAGGCTAGAGTAGAAGCCTAGGCTAGTAAGCTGGACTAGTCGGCTAGACTAGTGGCAGAGAGCAGTAGCCTAGACGACTAGTCTTGAATAGTACCCTAAGTCAGTAATCTGAACGAGTACCCTTGCCTGAACTCTTAGCCTAATCTAGTACCCTTGCCTTAACTAGTAGTCCTAACAAGTACCCTTGCCTTAACCAGTAGTCTTCACTAGTACCCTTGCCTTCACTAGTAGTATGCCCTTAACAAGTAGCCTGAATGGGTACCCTTGCCTTAACCAGTACCCTCAACAAGTACCCATGCCTTAACTAGTAGCCTGGCCTTAACTAGTAGCCTGGCCTTAACTAGTAGCCTGAACTAGTACACTTGCCTTAAGGAGTACCCTTGCCCGAACTACTCCCCTTAATTAGGACCCTTATTGAGTAACCCTAAGTAGTAGAGTATGGTACGGTGGGGTAGCATAGGGTAGGGAAGCATACGGTGGAACAGAGAAAATAGAAGGAAATAGAATAGAACAGCATAGGTCAGGGTAGGTTAGCTTAGTGCAGGGTATGGTAGAGTAGCATAGGATGGAATAGAGAAAATAGAAAAGGAGACTAGAAAAGAGCAGACTAGATTAGGATAGGGGAGGGTGGGGGAGGGTCTTGTAGAATACAGTAGTGTAGAATGGAATAGAATGGTGTGGAATGGAGTCGAATGGATTCGAACAGAGATGAATAGAGTAGAAAAGAGTTGAATAGAGCCGGATAACGCCGAATAGGACCAAATATGGCCGAAATGAGCCGAATCGAGTCGAGTCGACCAGATTCGGGATGAATGGAGCCTAGTGGAGCTGAAATGAGCCAAATAGAGACAAACTGAACCCAGCAAAATCGAGCCAAAACACACTTAATTGCATCCTATTGCATCGGATCTCGTCGAATTCCATCAAATCCCACCAAAACGCATCAAATCTCACGGAATCTCACCGAATGCCGTCGAATTGTCTCAAATCGGGTCGAATGGTGTCAAACTGAATGGAATCGAATTAAATTGAATAGATTAGAGTAGTGTAGGTTAGGCTGGGATTCAGTAGGGAAGGGCACAGAAGAATAGAATAGAGTAGAACAGAAGAGAATACCAAGAGTAGAATGGAGTAGAGTTGAGCAGAGTGGAATAGTCAGAGCCGGGTAGTGCAGAATATAGATGAATAGATCCAATTCAAGCCGAATCGATTCGAATGGAGAGGAAAGGAGACAAATCGTGATGAATCGAATCGATTAGAATAGATTAGAGTAGGGTAGGGTAGAACAGAATAGAATAGAGTAGAAAAGAGTAGAATGGTGTGGAATGGAGTTGAATGGAGCCAAATAGAGACAAATAAAGTAGAAAGGGTTGAGTAGAGCTGAACAGGGCTGAATAAGGTTCACTCGAGCCTAATTATGCTGAATTGAGCAGAATCGAGACGAATTGACCCAGTTCAAGCCAAATAGAGCTAAATCGAGCCGATTCAAGCCGAATCACATGGAATCGCGTCGAAATGCGTTGAATCGAATAGATTAGTGTCGAGGAGGGTACGGCAGGAGAGGCTAGACTACAACACAACAGAACACAAGAGAAAGAAGAGAATAGAATTAAGTAGAGTCGGGTCCAGTAGAATAGAGTCAAATCGAGTTGAAGAGAGCCGAAAAGAGCCCAACAGAGCTGAATACAGCCGAATTGACCAAATTCAAGGTGAATCGAGATGAATCATGTCCAGTCGTTTGAAATGTGACGAATCGAATCAAAGAGATTAGTGTGGGGAAGGTAAGGTTAGGGTAGGGTAGAGAAGAATAGAATAGAGTAGAATAGAACAGAACAGAAAGAATCGAGTAGACTAGAGTCAAATAGAGTCGAATACTGCCAAAAAGAGCCGAATAGAGTGGAAAAGAGCCGAATAGAACCGAATCGAGTTTAATGGAGCAGAAAGGAGATGAATCGAGCCGATATGACCCGAATCAGGTCGAATTCCGTTCAAGTGTGTCGAATAGCATAGAACAGATTACAGTAGGCTAAGTTAGGGTAGAGTAGGGTAGAATAGAGTGCAGTAGAACAGAACAGAAGAGAAGAGAAGAGAACTGAAAGAGTAGAATAGGGTCGAGACGAGCAGAGTATAGAAGAGTAGAGTAGAGTCGAATATTGCCCAATAAAGCCAAATACAGCCAAATAGAGCCCAAAAGAGCTAAATCGATAGAAACCAAGACGTATCACGCCGAATCCCGTGGAATCGTGCCGTATCGCGTCGAGTCCCGTCGAATTGCATTGAATCTGATCAATTCCAATCCAATCCAATCCAATCAATTAGAATAGACTAGAGTAGGGTAGAGTACAATACAATACGGTAGAGAATAGTTTAGGATGGAGTAGAATGGTGTAGCATGGAGTCGAGTGGAGTCGAAAAGAGATAATAGAGTTGAGTAGAGTCTAACAGAGCCGAATAGAGCCTATTAGAGCTGACTAGAGCCGAATGGAGCCGATTAGAGCTGAATCGAACCGATTTGAGCCGATTGAGGATGAATGGAGTGGAAAGGAGCCGATTTGAGCTGAATCGCATCGAGATGCGTGGAATCGAATCCAGTAGAATAGATTAGATTAGGGTAGGATGGAATAGAGTAGACTTGAACACAGTAGAAGAGAATGGAAAGAATACAATAGAATAGAGTAGAAAAGGGTAGAGCAGAGCAGAAGAGTGTAGAGTAGAATAGAGTAGAGTAGAACAGAGTCGAATCAAGCTGAATGGAGACGAAACGAGACAAATCGCGTCGAATCCCATCGAATCAATTACAGTAGGGTATGGTAGAATAGCGTAGAATGGAGTAGAATGGTGTGCAATGGAATTGAGTAGAGTAGAAAAGAGCTGAAGAGAGCCGAAGAGGGCCGAAGAGGGCCAAATCGAGCTGAATTGAGCGAAATCGAGCCGAATCCAGTGAATCGAGCCTAATGGAGCCGAATCGAGCCTAATCAAGCCGAGTCGACACTATTCGAGACAAATGGAGCCGAATGGACATGAATCGCACCGATTCGGCCCCTAGTCGCGTCAAAATTTGTCGAATTCAATTGAATAGACTAGAGTAGGGGAGGTTCGGGTAGGCTAGGGTAGGGTAGAATGGAGTAGAATAGAATAAAACAGAACAGAACACAACAAAATAGAACAGAACAACACAGAACGAATACAGAAAAGAGTAGGCTAGAGCAGAGTAGAGGGGAATAGAGTAGAGTAGAATAGATTCGAACAGAGCCAAATCGAGCCGAATCACGTCGAAATGGGTTGAATCAAATCCAATCGAATGGATTACAATACCTTAGAGTTGGGTAGCATAGGATAGGGTAGAATAGAGTAGAATAGTACAGAACAGAGTAGAAACAATACAATAGAATAGAGAAGAGTAGACTAGAGTAGAATAGAGCTGGATAGAGCCGAATGCAGACGAAACGAGAGGAATCGTGTAGAAGCAATTAGAGTAAATTAGAGTGGTGTTGGGTAGGGTAGAGCAGAATAGAGTAGACTAGTGTAGAATAGTGTGGAATGAATAGAATGGAGTCAAATAGAAACGAATAGAGTGGAAAAGAGTCGAATAGAGCAGAATAGGGCCGAAGAACGCCAAATCGAGCAGATTCGAAGCGATTCAAGCCAAAACAAGCTGAATGGAGCCTAACTGAGCCGAATAGAGCCAAATCGAGCCGAATCGAGCCGATTCAAGCTTCATCGCCTCGAATCGCGTTCAATGCGTCAAATCCAATCGAGACGTATAGATTAGAGAAGGGGAGGGGAGGGGAGGGTAGAATAGAACAGAGTAGAGTGGAATAGAAGAGATTAGAACAGAATAGAAGGAATAGAATCGAGTAGAATAAAGTGGAAAAGAGTAGAGTCGAATACATTCGAATAGAGCCGAATAAGCTGAATAGAGACGAATGGCAGCTGAATACAGCCGAAAAGAGCTGTATACTGCCGAATCACACCTAATCGAGCGGAATCAAGCAGAATCGCACTGACTGTCACCGAACAGCGTCGAATCGAATCAGGTCGAATCGAGTCGAGTCACATCGTTTTGAATCAAACAAGGTCAAATCGCTTCATATCGTGTCGAATCCCACGGAATCACGTCGAATAACTTCGAATTGCGTCAAACCTCAGAGAATCCTACTGAATCACGTCGAGTCGCATGGAATCTCATCAAATCCCTTCGGATCTTGCCGAATCCAGTCAAGTCACATCAAATCGCTTTGCACGGAATCGAGTTGAATCCAATAGATTAAAGTAGGCTAGGTTCGGGTGGGGTGCCGTAGGGTCGGGTAGGGTAGAATAGAATAGAGTACAACAGAATAGGAGAGAACAGAACAGAACAGAAAGAATACAACAGAACAGAATAGAGTCAAAGAGAGAGAACATAGCCGAATGGAGCCGAGTGGAGACAAAATGAGACGAATCACGTCCGGTTGCTTCGAATCGCGTCAAATCAAATCGAATCGATTAGAAGAGATTAGGGTAGGGAAGGGTAGAACAGAATAGAGGAAAATAGTGAAGAATGGTGTGGAATGGAGGTGAACGGAGTCCAACAGAGACGGATAGAAATGAATAGAGTACAAAAGGGTCTAATAGGGCCGGATAGGGCCAAATAAGGCCTAATTGAGCAGAATCCAGCAGAATCGATGGAATTCGAGCCTAATCGAGCCGAATGGAGTGAAATGGAGTCAAGTCGAGCCGAATAGAGCCGATGCGAACTGAATCGAGCTGATTCCAGCCTAATCGCGTCAAATCGCGTGGAGATACGTCACATCGAATCTAATCAAATAGATTAGGGGAGGGGCGGGTGGGTAGAATAGAACAGAATAGTACAGAATAGAAAGAATAGAATATAGTACAGTAGGGTAGAGTAGAGAGAGTAAAGCAGAGAAGAGTAGAGCAGAGTAGAATTGAGACAAATAGAGTCAAATAGTGCAGGATATAGCTGAATAGAGCCAATTCTGGCCGAATCGAGTCAAATGGAAACAAAACGAGATGAATCACACCGAATTGCTTCGAATCGCATCCAATCGAATAGATTAGAGTAACGTAGGGTAGAGTAGAACAGAATAGAGTAGAATAGCGTAGAATGGAGAAGAGTGGAGTCAAATGGAGTCGAACAGAGACAAATAGAGTAGAAAAGAGTCGACTCGAGCCAAATAGGGCCGAATAAGGCTGAACCGAGTGGAAACGAGCTGAATGGAAGCGATTCGAGCCAAATCGAGCTGAATCGAGCCGACTCAAGCATGATGGTGTCCAGTGGCATCGAAATGCTTTGAATCGAATCAAATGGAATCGGTTAGAATAGATTAGGGTAGGGTAGTTTATGATAGGAAGACTAGGGTAGATGCAAGTAGACTACATTAGAGTAGACAAGAGAAGGCTAGAGTAGAAGCCTAGGCTAGTAAGCTGGACTAGTCGGCTAGACTAGTGGCAGAGAGCAGTAGCCTAGACGACTAGTCTTGAATAGTACCCTAAGTCAGTAATCTGAACGAGTACCCTTGCCTGAACTCTTAGCCTAATCTAGTACCCTTGCCTTAACTAGTAGTCCTAACAAGTACCCTTGCCTTAACCAGTAGTCTTCAATAGTACCCTTGCCTTCACTAGTAGTATGCCCTTAACAAGTAGCCTGAATGGGTACCCTTGCCTTAACCAGTACCCTCAACAAGTACCCATGCCTTAACTAGTAGCCTGGCCTTAACTAGTAGCCTGGCCTTAACTAGTAGCCTGAACTAGTACACTTGCCTTAAGGAGTACCCTTGCCCGAACTACTCCCCTTAATTAGGACCCTTATTGAGTAACCCTAAGTAGTAGAGTATGGTACGGTGGGGTAGCATAGGGTAGGGAAGCATACGGTGGAACAGAGAAAATAGAAGGAAATAGAATAGAACAGCATAGGTCAGGGTAGGTTAGCTTAGTGCAGGGTATGGTAGAGTAGCATAGGATGGAATAGAGAAAATAGAAAAGGAGACTAGAAAAGAGCAGACTAGATTAGGATAGGGGAGGGTGGGGGAGGGTCTTGTAGAATACAGTAGTGTAGAATGGAATAGAATGGTGTGGAATGGAGTCGAATGGGTTCGAACAGAGATGAACAGAGTAGAAAAGAGTTGAATAGAGCCGGATAACGCCGAATAGGACCAAATATGGCCGAAATGAGCCGAATCGAGTCGAGTCGACCAGATTCGGGATGAATGGAGCCTAGTGGAGCTGAAATGAGCCAAATAGAGACAAACTGAACCCAGCAAAATCGAGCCAAAACACACTTAATTGCATCCTATTGCATCGGATCTCGTCAAATTCCATCAAATCCCACCAAAACGCATCAAATCTCACGGAATCTCACCGAATGCCGTCGAATTGTCTCAAATCGGGTCGAATGGTGTCAAACTGAATGGAATCGAATTAAATTGAATAGATTAGAGTAGTGTAGGTTAGGCTGGGATTCAGTAGGGAAGGGCACAGAAGAATAGAATAGAGTAGAACAGAAGAGAATACCAAGAGTAGAATGGAGTAGAGTTGAGCAGAGTGGAATAGTCAGAGCCGGGTAGTGCAGAATATAGATGAATAGATCCAATTCAAGCCGAATCGATTCGAATGGAGAGGAAAGGAGACAAATCGTGATGAATCGAATCGATTAGAATAGATTAGAGTAGGGTAGGGTAGAACAGAATAGAATAGAGTAGAAAAGAGTAGAATGGTGTGGAATGGAGTTGAATGGAGCCAAATAGAGACAAATAAAGTAGAAAGGGTTGAGTAGAGCTGAACAGGGCTGAATAAGGTTCACTCGAGCCTAATTATGCTGAATTGAGCAGAATCGAGACGAATTGACCCAGTTCAAGCCAAATAGAGCTAAATCGAGCCGATTCAAGCCGAATCACATGGAATCGCGTCGAAATGCGTTGAATCGAATAGATTAGTGTCGAGGAGGGTACGGCAGGAGAGGCTAGACTACAACACAACAGAACACAAGAGAAAGAAGAGAATAGAATTAAGTAGAGTCGGGTCCAGTAGAATAGAGTCAAATCGAGTTGAAGAGAGCCGAAAAGAGCCCAACAGAGCTGAATACAGCCGAATTGACCAAATTCAAGGTGAATCGAGATGAATCATGTCCAGTCGTTTGAAATGTGACGAATCGAATCAAAGAGATTAGTGTGGGGAAGGTAAGGTTAGGGTAGGGTAGAGAAGAATAGAATAGAGTAGAATAGAACAGAACAGAAAGAATCGAGTAGACTAGAGTCAAATAGAGTCGAATACTGCCAAAAAGAGCCGAATAGAGTGGAAAAGAGCCGAATAGAACCGAATCGAGTTTAATGGAGCAGAAAGGAGATGAATCGAGCCGATATGACCCGAATCAGGTCGAATTCCGTTCAAGTGTGTCGAATAGCATAGAACAGATTACAGTAGGCTAAGTTAGGGTAGAGTAGGGTAGAATAGAGTGCAGTAGAACAGAAGAGAAGAGAACAGAACTGAAAGAGTAGAATAGGGTCGAGACGAGCAGAGTATAGAAGAGTAGAGTTGAATATTGCCGAATAGAGCCAAATACAGCCAAATAGAGCCCAAAAGAGCTAAATCGATAGAAACCAAGACGTATCACGCCGAATCCCGTGGAATCGTGCCGTATCGCGTCGAATCCCGTCGAATTGCATTGAATCTGATCAATTCCAATCCAATCCAATCCAATCCAATCAATTAGAATAGACTAGAGTAGGGTAGAGTACAATACAATACGGTAGAGAATAGTTTAGGATGGAGTAGAATGGTGTAGCATGGAGTCGAGTGGAGTCGAAAAGAGATAATAGAGTTGAGTAGAGTCTAACAGAGCCGAATAGAGCCTATTCGAGCTGACTAGAGCCGAATGGAGCCGATTAGAGCTGAATCGAACCGATTTGAGCCGATTGAGGATGAATGGAGTGGAAAGGAGCCGATGTGAGCTGAATCGCATCGAGATGCGTGGAATCGAATCCAGTAGAATAGATTAGATTAGGGTAGGATGGAATAGAGTAGACTTGAACACAGTAGAAGAGAATGGAAAGAATACAATAGAATAGAGTAGAAAAGGGTAGAGCAGAGCAGAAGAGTGTAGAGTAGAATAGAGTAGAGTAGAACAGAGTCGAATCAAGCTGAATGGAGACGAAACGAGACAAATCGCGTCGAATCCCATTGAATCAATTACAGTAGGGTATGGTAGAATAGCGTAGAATGGAGTAGAATGGTGTGCAATGGAATTGAGTAGAGTAGAAAAGAGCTGAAGAGAGCCGAAGAGGGCCGAAGAGGGCCAAATCGAGCTGAATTGAGCGAAATCGAGCCGAATCCAGTGAATCGAGCCTAATGGAGCCGAATCGAGCCTAATCAAGCCGAGTCGACACTATTCGAGACAAATGGAGCCGAATGGACATGAATCGCACCGATTCGGCCCCTAGTCGCGTCAAAATTTGTCGAATTCAATTGAATAGACTAGAGTAGGGGAGGTTCGGGTAGGCTAGGGTAGGGTAGAATGGAGTAGAATAGAATAAAACAGAACAGAACACAACAAAATAGAACAGAACAACACAGAACGAATACAGAAAAGAGTAGGCTAGAGTAGAGTAGAGGGGAATAGAGTAGAGTAGAATAGATTCGAACAGAGCCAAATCGAGCCGAATCACGTCGAAATGGGTTGAATCAAATCCAATCGAATGGATTACAATACCTTAGAGTTGGGTAGCATAGGGTAGGGTAGAATAGAGTAGAATAGTACAGAACAGAGTAGAAACAATACAATAGAATAGAGAAGAGTAGACTAGAGTAGAATAGAGCTGGATAGAGCCGAATGCAGACGAAACGAGAGGAATCGTGTAGAAGCAATTAGAGTAAATTAGAGTGGTGTTGGGTAGGGTAGAGCAGAATAGAGTAGACTAGTGTAGAATAGTGTGGAATGAATAGAATGGAGTCAAATAGAAACGAATAGAGTGGAAAAGAGTCGAATAGAGCAGAATAGGGCCGAAGAACGCCAAATCGAGCAGATTCGAAGCGATTCAAGCCAAAACAAGCTGAATGGAGCCTAACTGAGCCGAATAGAGCCAAATCGAGCCGAATCGAGCCGATTCAAGCTTCATCGCCTCGAATCGCGTTCAATGCGTCAAATCCAATCGAGACGTATAGATTAGAGAAGGGGAGGGGAGGGGAGGGTAGAATAGAACAGAGTAGAGTGGAATAGAAGAGATTAGAACAGAATAGAAGGAATAGAATCGAGTAGAATAAAGTGGAAAAGAGTAGAGTCGAATACATTCGAATAGAGCCGAATAAGCTGAATAGAGACGAATGGCAGCTGAATACAGCCGAAAAGAGCTGTATACTGCCGAATCACACCTAATCGAGCGGAATCAAGCAGAATCGCACTGACTGTCACCGAACAGCGTCGAATCGAATCAGGTCGAATCGAGTCGAGTCACATCGTTTTGAATCAAACAAGGTCAAATCGCTTCATATCGTGTCGAATCCCACGGAATCACGTCGAATAACTTCGAATTGCGTCAAACCTCAGAGAATCCTACTGAATCACGTCGAGTCGCATGGAATCTCATCAAATCCCTTCGGATCTTGCCGAATCCAGTCAAGTCACATCAAATCGCTTTGCACGGAATCGAGTTGAATCCAATAGATTAAAGTAGGCTAGGTTCGGGTGGGGTGCCGTAGGGTCGGGTAGGGTAGAATAGAATAGAGTACAACAGAATAGGAGAGAACAGAACAGAACAGAAAGAATACAACAGAACAGAATAGAGTCAAAGAGAGAGAACATAGCCGAATGGAGCCGAGTGGAGACAAAATGAGACGAATCACGTCCGGTTGCTTCGAATCGCGTCAAATCAAATCGAATCGATTAGAAGAGATTAGGGTAGGGAAGGGTAGAACAGAATAGAGGAAAATAGTGAAGAATGGTGTGGAATGGAGGTGAACGGAGTCCAACAGAGACGGATAGAAATGAATAGAGTACAAAAGGGTCTAATAGGGCCGGATAGGGCCAAATAAGGCCTAATTGAGCAGAATCCAGCAGAATCGATGGAATTCGAGCCTAATCGAGCCGAATGGAGTGAAATGGAGTCAAGTCGAGCCGAATAGAGCCGATGCGAACTGAATCGAGCTGATTCCAGCCTAATCGCGTCAAATCGCGTGGAGATACGTCACATCGAATCTAATCAAATAGATTAGGGGAGGGGCGGGTGGGTAGAATAGAACAGAATAGTACAGAATAGAAAGAATAGAATATAGTACAGTAGGGTAGAGTAGAGAGAGTAAAGCAGAGAAGAGTAGAGCAGAGTAGAATTGAGACAAATAGAGTCAAATAGTGCAGGATATAGCTGAATAGAGCCAATTCTGGCCGAATCGAGTCAAATGGAAACAAAACGAGATGAATCACACCGAATTGCTTCGAATCGCATCCAATCGAATAGATTAGAGTAACGTAGGGTAGAGTAGAACAGAATAGAGTAGAATAGCATAGAATGGAGAAGAGTGGAGTCAAATGGAGTCGAACAGAGACAAATAGAGTAGAAAAGAGTCGACTCGAGCCAAATAGGGCCGAATAAGGCTGAACCGAGTGGAAACGAGCTGAATGGAAGCGATTCGAGCCAAATCGAGCTGAATCGAGCCGACTCAAGCATGATGGTGTCCAGTGGCATCGAAATGCTTTGAATCGAATCAAATGGAATCGATTAGAATAGGTTAGGGTAGGGTAGTTTATGATAGGAAGACTAGGGTAGATGCAAGTAGACTACATTAGAGTAGACAAGAGAAGGCTAGAGTAGAAGCCTAGACTAGTAAGCTGGACTAGTCGGCTAGACTAGTGGCAGAGAGCAGTAGCCTAGACGACTAGTCTTGAATAGTACCCTAAGTCAGTAATCTGAACGAGTACCCTTGCCTGAACTCTTAGCCTAATCTAGTACCCTTGCCTTAACTAGTAGTCCTAACAAGTACCCTTGCCTTAACCAGTAGTCTTCACTAGTACCCTTGCCTTCACTAGTAGTATGCCCTTAACAAGTAGCCTGAACGGGTACCCTTGACTTAACCAGTACCCTTGACTTAACCAGTACCCTCAACAAGTACCCATGCCTTAACTAGTAGCCTGGCCTTAACTAGTAGCCTGGCCTTAACTAGTAGCCTGAACTAGTACACTTGCCTTAAGGAGTACCCTTGCCCGAACTACTCCCCTTAATTAGGACCCTTATTGAGTAACCCTAAGTAGTAGAGTATGGTACGGTGGGGTAGCATAGGGTAGGGAAGCATACGGTGGAACAGAGAAAATAGAAGGAAATAGAATAGAACAGCATAGGTCAGGGTAGGTTAGCTTAGTGCAGGGTATGGTAGAGTAGCATAGGATGGAATAGAGAAAATAGAAAAGGAGACTAGAAAAGAGCAGACTAGATTAGGATAGGGGAGGGTGGGGAGGGTCTTGAGGAATACAGTAGTGTAGAATGGAATAGAATGGTGTGGAATGGAGTCGAATGGATTCAAACAGAGATGAATAGAGTAGAAAAGAGTTGAATAGAGCCGGATAACGCCGAATAGGACCAAATATGGCCGAAATGAGCCGAATCGAGTCGAGTCGACCAGATTCGGAATGAATGGAGCCTAGTGGAGCCGAAATGAGCCAAATAGAGACAAACTGAACCCAGCAAAATCGAGCCAAAACACACTTAATTGCATCCTATTGCATCGGATCTCGTCGAATTCCATCAAATCCCACCAAAACGCATCAAATCTCACGGAATCTCACCGAATGCCGTCGAATTGTCTCAAATCGGGTCGAATGGTGTCAAACTGAATGGAATCGAATTAAATTGAATAGATTAGAGTAGTGTAGGTTAGGCTGGGATTCAGTAGGGAAGGGCACAGAAGAATAGAATAGAGTAGAACAGAAGAGAATACCAAGAGTAGAATGGAGTAGAGTTGAGCAGAGTGGAATAGTCAGAGCCGGGTAGTGCAGAATATAGATGAATAGATCCAATTCAAGCCGAATCGATTCGAATGGAGAGGAAAGGAGACAAATCGTGATGAATCGAATCGATTAGAATAGATTAGAGTAGGGTAGGGTAGAACAGAATAGAAGAGAGTAGAAAAGAGTAGAATGGTGTGGAATGGAGTTGAATGGAGCCAAATAGAGACAAATAAAGTAGAAAGGGTTGAGTAGAGCTGAACAGGGCTGAATAAGGTTCACTCGAGCCTAATTATGCTGAATTGAGCAGAATCGAGACGAATTGACCCAGTTCAAGCCAAATAGAGCTAAATCGAGCCGATTCAAGCCGAATCACATGGAATCGCGTCGAAATGCGTTGAATCGAATAGATTAGTGTCGAGGAGGGTACGGCAGGATAGGTTAGACTACAACACAACAGAACACAATAGAAAGAAGAGAATAGAATTAAGTAGAGTCGGGTCCAGTAGAATAGAGTCAAATCGAGTTGAAGAGAGCCGAAAAGAGCCCAACAGAGCTGAATACAGCCGAATTGACCAAATTCAAGGTGAATCGAGATGAATCATGTCCAGTCGTTTGAAATGTGACGAATCGAATCAAAGAGATTAGTGTGGGGAAGGTAAGGTTAGGGTAGGGTAGAGAAGAATAGAATAGAGTAGAATAGAACAGAACAGAAAGAATCGAGTAGACTAGAGTCAAATAGAGTCGAATACTGCCAAAAAGAGCCGAATAGAGTGGAAAAGAGCCGAATAGAACCGAATCGAGTTTAATGGAGCAGAAAGGAGATGAATCGAACCGATATGACCCGAATCAGGTCGAATTCCGTTCAAGTGTGTCGAATAGCATAGAACAGATTACAGTAGGCTAAGTTAGGGTAGAGTAGGGTAGAATAGAGTGCAGTAGAACAGAAGAGAAGAGAACAGAACTGAAAGAGTAGAATAGGGTCGAGACGAGCAGAGTATAGAAGAGTAGAGTAGAGTCGAATATTGCCCAATAAAGCCAAATACAGCCAAATAGAGCCCAAAAGAGCTAAATCGATAGAAACCAAGACGTATCACGCCGAATCCCGTGGAATCGTGCCGTATCGCGTCGAGTCCCGTCGAATTGCATTGAATCTGATCAATTCCAATCCAATCCAATCCAATCAATTAGAATAGACTAGAGTAGGGTAGAGTACAATACAATACGGTAGAGAATAGTTTAGGATGGAGTAGAATGGTGTAGCATGGAGTCGAGTGGAGTCGAAAAGAGATAATAGAGTTGAGTAGAGTCTAACAGAGCCGAATAGAGCCTATTAGAGCTGACTAGAGCCGAATGGAGCCGATTAGAGCTGAATCGAACCGATTTGAGCCGATTGAGGATGAATGGAGTGGAAAGGAGCCGATTTGAGCTGAATCGCATCGAGATGCGTGGAATCGAATCCAGTAGAATAGATTAGATTAGGGTAGGATGGAATAGAGTAGACTTGAACACAGTAGAAGAGAATGGAAAGAATACAATAGAATAGAGTAGAAAAGGGTAGAGCAGAGCAGAAGAGTGTAGAGTAGAATAGAGTAGAGTAGAACAGAGTCGAATCAAGCTGAATGGAGACGAAACGAGACAAATCGCGTCGAATCCCATTGAATCAATTACAGTAGGGTATGGTAGAATAGCGTAGAATGGAGTAGAATGGTGTGCAATGGAATTGAGTAGAGTAGAAAAGAGCTGAAGAGAGCCGAAGAGGGCCGAAGAGGGCCAAATCGAGCTGAATTGAGCGAAATCGAGCCGAATCCAGTGAATCGAGCCTAATGGAGCCGAATCGAGCCTAATCAAGCCGAGTCGACACTATTCGAGACAAATGGAGCCGAATGGACATGAATCGCACCGATTCGGCCCCTAGTCGCGTCAAAATTTGTCGAATTCAATTGAATAGACTAGAGTAGGGGAGGTTCGGGTAGGCTAGGGTAGGGTAGAATGGAGTAGAATAGAATAAAACAGAACAGAACACAACAAAATAGAACAGAACAACACAGAACGAATACAGAAAAGAGTAGGCTAGAGTAGAGTAGAGGGGAATAGAGTAGAGTAGAATAGATTCGAACAGAGCCAAATCGAGCCGAATCACGTCGAAATGGGTTGAATCAAATCCAATCGAATGGATTACAATACCTTAGAGTTGGGTAGCATAGGATAGGGTAGAATAGAGTAGAATAGTACAGAACAGAGTAGAAACAATACAATAGAATAGAGAAGAGTAGACTAGAGTAGAATAGAGCTGGATAGAGCCGAATGCAGACGAAACGAGAGGAATCGTGTAGAAGCAATTAGAGTAAATTAGAGTGGTGTTGGGTAGGGTAGAGCAGAATAGAGTAGACTAGTGTAGAATAGTGTGGAATGAATAGAATGGAGTCAAATAGAAACGAATAGAGTGGAAAAGAGTCGAATAGAGCAGAATAGGGCCGAAGAACGCCAAATCGAGCAGATTCGAAGCGATTCAAGCCAAAACAAGCTGAATGGAGCCTAACTGAGCCGAATAGAGCCAAATCGAGCCGAATCGAGCCGATTCAAGCTTCATCGCCTCGAATCGCGTTCAATGCGTCAAATCCAATCGAGACGTATAGATTAGAGAAGGGGAGGGGAGGGGAGGGTAGAATAGAACAGAGTAGAGTGGAATAGAAGAGATTAGAACAGAATAGAAGGAATAGAATCGAGTAGAATAAAGTGGAAAAGAGTAGAGTCGAATACATTCGAATAGAGCCGAATAAGCTGAATAGAGACGAATGGCAGCTGAATACAGCCGAAAAGAGCTGTATACTGCCGAATCACACCTAATCGAGCGGAATCAAGCAGAATCGCACTGACTGTCACCGAACAGCGTCGAATCGAATCAGGTTGAATCGAGTCGAGTCACATCGTTTTGAATCAAACAAGGTCAAATCGCTTCATATCGTGTCGAATCCCACGGAATCACGTCGAATAACTTCGAATTGCGTCAAACCTCAGAGAATCCTACTGAATCACGTCGAGTCGCATGGAATCTCATCAAATCCCTTCGGATCTTGCCGATTCCAGTCAAGTCACATCAAATCGCTTTGCACGGAATCGAGTTGAATCCAATAGATTAAAGTAGGCTAGGTTCGGGTGGGGTGCCGTAGGGTCGGGTAGGGTAGAATAGAATAGAGTACAACAGAATAGGAGAGAACAGAACAGAACAGAAAGAATACAACAGAACAGAATAGAGTCAAAGAGAGAGAACATAGCCGAATGGAGCCGAGTGGAGACAAAATGAGACGAATCACGTCCGGTTGCTTCGAATCGCGTCAAATCAAATCGAATCGATTAGAAGAGATTAGGGTAGGGAAGGGTAGAACAGAATAGAGGAAAATAGTGAAGAATGGTGTGGAATGGAGGTGAACGGAGTCCAACAGAGACGGATAGAAATGAATAGAGTACAAAAGGGTCTAATAGGGCCGGATAGGGCCAAATAAGGCCTAATTGAGCAGAATCCAGCAGAATCGATGGAATTCGAGCCTAATCGAGCCGAATGGAGTGAAATGGAGTCAAGTCGAGCCGAATAGAGCCGATGCGAACTGAATCGAGCTGATTCCAGCCTAATCGCGTCAAATCGCGTGGAGATACGTCACATCGAATCTAATCAAATAGATTAGGGGAGGGGCGGGTGGGTAGAATAGAACAGAATAGTACAGAATAGAAAGAATAGAATATAGTACAGTAGGGTAGAGTAGAGAGAGTAAAGCAGAGAAGAGTAGAGCAGAGTAGAATTGAGACAAATAGAGTCAAATAGTGCAGGATATAGCTGAATAGAGCCAATTCTGGCCGAATCGAGTCAAACGGAACCAAAACGAGATGAATCACACCGAATTGCTTCGAATCGCATCCAATCGAATAGATTAGAGTAACGTAGGGTAGAGTAGAACAGAATAGAGTAGAATAGCATAGAATGGAGAAGAGTGGAGTCAAATGGAGTCGAACAGAGACAAATAGAGTAGAAAAGAGTCGACTCGAGCCAAATAGGGCCGAATAAGGCTGAACCGAGTGGAAACGAGCTGAATGGAAGCGATTCGAGCCAAATCGAGCTGAATCGAGCCGACTCAAGCATGATGGTGTCCAGTGGCATCGAAATGCTTTGAATCGAATCAAATGGAATCGATTAGAATAGGTTAGGGTAGGGTAGTTTATGATAGGAAGACTAGGGTAGATGCAAGTAGACTACATTAGAGTAGACAAGAGAAGGCTAGAGTAGAAGCCTAGACTAGTAAGCTGGACTAGTCGGCTAGACTAGTGGCAGAGAGCAGTAGCCTAGACGACTAGTCTTGAATAGTACCCTAAGTCAGTAATCTGAACGAGTAACCTTGCCTGAACTCTTAGCCTAATCTAGTACCCTTGCCTTAACTAGTAGTCCTAACAAGTACCCTTGCCTTAACCAGTAGTCTTCACTAGTACCCTTGCCTTCACTAGTAGTATGCCCTTAACAAGTAGCCTGAACGGGTACCCTTGACTTAACCAGTACCCTTGACTTAACCAGTACCCTCAACAAGTACCCATGCCTTAACTAGTAGCCTGGCCTTAACTAGTAGCCTGGCCTTAACTAGTAGCCTGAACTAGTACACTTGCCTTAAGGAGTACCCTTGCCCGAACTACTCCCCTTAATTAGGACCCTTATTGAGTAACCCTAAGTAGTAGAGTATGGTACGGTGGGGTAGCATAGGGTAGGGAAGCATACGGTGGAACAGAGAAAATAGAAGGAAATAGAATAGAACAGCATAGGTCAGGGTAGGTTAGCTTAGTGCAGGGTATGGTAGAGTAGCATAGGATGGAATAGAGAAAATAGAAAAGGAGACTAGAAAAGAGCAGACTAGATTAGGATAGGGGAGGGTGGGGAGGGTCTTGAGGAATACAGTAGTGTAGAATGGAATAGAATGGTGTGGAATGGAGTCGAATGGATTCAAACAGAGATGAATAGAGTAGAAAAGAGTTGAATAGAGCCGGATAACGCCGAATAGGACCAAATATGGCCGAAATGAGCCGAATCGAGTCGAGTCGACCAGATTCGGAATGAATGGAGCCTAGTGGAGCCGAAATGAGCCAAATAGAGACAAACTGAACCCAGCAAAATCGAGCCAAAACACACTTAATTGCATCCTATTGCATCGGATCTCGTCGAATTCCATCAAATCCCACCAAAACGCATCAAATCTCACGGAATCTCACCGAATGCCGTCGAATTGTCTCAAATCGGGTCGAATGGTGTCAAACTGAATGGAATCGAATTAAATTGAATAGATTAGAGTAGTGTAGGTTAGGCTGGGATTCAGTAGGGAAGGGCACAGAAGAATAGAATAGAGTAGAACAGAAGAGAATACCAAGAGTAGAATGGAGTAGAGTTGAGCAGAGTGGAATAGTCAGAGCCGGGTAGTGCAGAATATAGATGAATAGATCCAATTCAAGCCGAATCGATTCGAATGGAGAGGAAAGGAGACAAATCGTGATGAATCGAATCGATTAGAATAGATTAGAGTAGGGTAGGGTAGAACAGAATAGAAGAGAGTAGAAAAGAGTAGAATGGTGTGGAATGGAGTTGAATGGAGCCAAATAGAGACAAATAAAGTAGAAAGGGTTGAGTAGAGCTGAACAGGGCTGAATAAGGTTCACTCGAGCCTAATTATGCTGAATTGAGCAGAATCGAGACGAATTGACCCAGTTCAAGCCAAATAGAGCTAAATCGAGCCGATTCAAGCCGAATCACATGGAATCGCGTCGAAATGCGTTGAATCGAATAGATTAGTGTCGAGGAGGGTACGGCAGGATAGGTTAGACTACAACACAACAGAACACAATAGAAAGAAGAGAATAGAATTAAGTAGAGTCGGGTCCAGTAGAATAGAGTCAAATCGAGTTGAAGAGAGCCGAAAAGAGCCCAACAGAGCTGAATACAGCCGAATTGACCAAATTCAAGGTGAATCGAGATGAATCATGTCCAGTCGTTTGAAATGTGACGAATCGAATCAAAGAGATTAGTGTGGGGAAGGTAAGGTTAGGGTAGGGTAGAGAAGAATAGAATAGAGTAGAATAGAACAGAACAGAAAGAATCGAGTAGACTAGAGTCAAATAGAGTCGAATACTGCCAAAAAGAGCCGAATAGAGTGGAAAAGAGCCGAATAGAACCGAATCGAGTTTAATGGAGCAGAAAGGAGATGAATCGAACCGATATGACCCGAATCAGGTCGAATTCCGTTCAAGTGTGTCGAATAGCATAGAACAGATTACAGTAGGCTAAGTTAGGGTAGAGTAGGGTAGAATAGAGTGCAGTAGAACAGAAGAGAAGAGAACAGAACTGAAAGAGTAGAATAGGGTCGAGACGAGCAGAGTATAGAAGAGTAGAGTAGAGTCGAATATTGCCCAATAAAGCCAAATACAGCCAAATAGAGCCCAAAAGAGCTAAATCGATAGAAACCAAGACGTATCACGCCGAATCCCGTGGAATCGTGCCGTATCGCGTCGAGTCCCGTCGAATTGCATTGAATCTGATCAATTCCAATCCAATCCAATCCAATCAATTAGAATAGACTAGAGTAGGGTAGAGTACAATACAATACGGTAGAGAATAGTTTAGGATGGAGTAGAATGGTGTAGCATGGAGTCGAGTGGAGTCGAAAAGAGATAATAGAGTTGAGTAGAGTCTAACAGAGCCGAATAGAGCCTATTCGAGCTGACTAGAGCCGAATGGAGCCGATTAGAGCTGAATCGAACCGATTTGAGCCGATTGAGGATGAATGGAGTGGAAAGGAGCCGATTTGAGCTGAATCGCATCGAGATGCGTGGAATCGAATCCAGTAGAATAGATTAGATTAGGGTAGGATGGAATAGAGTAGACTTGAACACAGTAGAAGAGAATGGAAAGAATACAATAGAATAGAGTAGAAAAGGGTAGAGCAGAGCAGAAGAGTGTAGAGTAGAATAGAGTAGAGTAGAACAGAGTCGAATCAAGCTGAATGGAGACGAAACGAGACAAATCGCGTCGAATCCCATTGAATCAATTACAGTAGGGTATGGTAGAATAGCGTAGAATGGAGTAGAATGGTGTGCAATGGAATTGAGTAGAGTAGAAAAGAGCTGAAGAGAGCCGAAGAGGGCCGAAGAGGGCCAAATCGAGCTGAATTGAGCGAAATCGAGCCGAATCCAGTGAATCGAGCCTAATGGAGCCGAATCGAGCCTAATCAAGCCGAGTCGACACTATTCGAGACAAATGGAGCCGAATGGACATGAATCGCACCGATTCGGCCCCTAGTCGCGTCAAAATTTGTCGAATTCAATTGAATAGACTAGAGTAGGGGAGGTTCGGGTAGGCTAGGGTAGGGTAGAATGGAGTAGAATAGAATAAAACAGAACAGAACACAACAAAATAGAACAGAACAACACAGAACGAATACAGAAAAGAGTAGGCTAGAGTAGAGTAGAGGGGAATAGAGTAGAGTAGAATAGATTCGAACAGAGCCAAATCGAGCCGAATCACGTCGAAATGGGTTGAATCAAATCCAATCGAATGGATTACAATACCTTAGAGTTGGGTAGCATAGGATAGGGTAGAATAGAGTAGAATAGTACAGAACAGAGTAGAAACAATACAATAGAATAGAGAAGAGTAGACTAGAGTAGAATAGAGCTGGATAGAGCCGAATGCAGACGAAACGAGAGGAATCGTGTAGAAGCAATTAGAGTAAATTAGAGTGGTGTTGGGTAGGGTAGAGCAGAATAGAGTAGACTAGTGTAGAATAGTGTGGAATGAATAGAATGGAGTCAAATAGAAACGAATAGAGTGGAAAAGAGTCGAATAGAGCAGAATAGGGCCGAAGAACGCCAAATCGAGCAGATTCGAAGCGATTCAAGCCAAAACAAGCTGAATGGAGCCTAACTGAGCCGAATAGAGCCAAATCGAGCCGAATCGAGCCGATTCAAGCTTCATCGCCTCGAATCGCGTTCAATGCGTCAAATCCAATCGAGACGTATAGATTAGAGAAGGGGAGGGGAGGGGAGGGTAGAATAGAACAGAGTAGAGTGGAATAGAAGAGATTAGAACAGAATAGAAGGAATAGAATCGAGTAGAATAAAGTGGAAAAGAGTAGAGTCGAATACATTCGAATAGAGCCGAATAAGCTGAATAGAGACGAATGGCAGCTGAATACAGCCGAAAAGAGCTGTATACTGCCGAATCACACCTAATCGAGCGGAATCAAGCAGAATCGCACTGACTGTCACCGAACAGCGTCGAATCGAATCAGGTTGAATCGAGTCGAGTCACATCGTTTTGAATCAAACAAGGTCAAATCGCTTCATATCGTGTCGAATCCCACGGAATCACGTCGAATAACTTCGAATTGCGTCAAACCTCAGAGAATCCTACTGAATCACGTCGAGTCGCATGGAATCTCATCAAATCCCTTCGGATCTTGCCGATTCCAGTCAAGTCACATCAAATCGCTTTGCACGGAATCGAGTTGAATCCAATAGATTAAAGTAGGCTAGGTTCGGGTGGGGTGCCGTAGGGTCGGGTAGGGTAGAATAGAATAGAGTACAACAGAATAGGAGAGAACAGAACAGAACAGAAAGAATACAACAGAACAGAATAGAGTCAAAGAGAGAGAACATAGCCGAATGGAGCCGAGTGGAGACAAAATGAGACGAATCACGTCCGGTTGCTTCGAATCGCGTCAAATCAAATCGAATCGATTAGAAGAGATTAGGGTAGGGAAGGGTAGAACAGAATAGAGGAAAATAGTGAAGAATGGTGTGGAATGGAGGTGAACGGAGTCCAACAGAGACGGATAGAAATGAATAGAGTACAAAAGGGTCTAATAGGGCCGGATAGGGCCAAATAAGGCCTAATTGAGCAGAATCCAGCAGAATCGATGGAATTCGAGCCTAATCGAGCCGAATGGAGTGAAATGGAGTCAAGTCGAGCCGAATAGAGCCGATGCGAACTGAATCGAGCTGATTCCAGCCTAATCGCGTCAAATCGCGTGGAGATACGTCACATCGAATCTAATCAAATAGATTAGGGGAGGGGCGGGTGGGTAGAATAGAACAGAATAGTACAGAATAGAAAGAATAGAATATAGTACAGTAGGGTAGAGTAGAGAGAGTAAAGCAGAGAAGAGTAGAGCAGAGTAGAATTGAGACAAATAGAGTCAAATAGTGCAGGATATAGCTGAATAGAGCCAATTCTGGCCGAATCGAGTCAAACGGAACCAAAACGAGATGAATCACACCGAATTGCTTCGAATCGCATCCAATCGAATAGATTAGAGTAACGTAGGGTAGAGTAGAACAGAATAGAGTAGAATAGCATAGAATGGAGAAGAGTGGAGTCAAATGGAGTCGAACAGAGACAAATAGAGTAGAAAAGAGTCGACTCGAGCCAAATAGGGCCGAATAAGGCTGAACCGAGTGGAAACGAGCTGAATGGAAGCGATTCGAGCCAAATCGAGCTGAATCGAGCCGACTCAAGCATGATGGTGTCCAGTGGCATCGAAATGCTTTGAATCGAATCAAATGGAATCGATTAGAATAGGTTAGGGTAGGGTAGTTTATGATAGGAAGACTAGGGTAGATGCAAGTAGACTACATTAGAGTAGACAAGAGAAGGCTAGAGTAGAAGCCTAGACTAGTAAGCTGGACTAGTCGGCTAGACTAGTGGCAGAGAGCAGTAGCCTAGACGACTAGTCTTGAATAGTACCCTAAGTCAGTAATCTGAACGAGTACCCTTGCCTGAACTCTTAGCCTAATCTAGTACCCTTGCCTTAACTAGTAGTCCTAACAAGTACCCTTGCCTTAACCAGTAGTCTTCACTAGTACCCTTGCCTTCACTAGTAGTATGCCCTTAACAAGTAGCCTGAACGGGTACCCTTGCCTTAACCAGTACCCTCAACAAGTACCCATGCCTTAACTAGTAGCCTGGCCTTAACTAGTAGCCTGGCCTTAACTAGTAGCCTGAACTAGTACACTTGCCTTAAGGAGTACCCTTGCCCGAACTACTCCCCTTAATTAAGACCCTTATTGAGTAACCCTAAGTAGTAGAGTATGGTACGGTGGGGTAGCATAGGGTAGGGAAGCATACGGTGGAACAGAGAAAATAGAAGGAAATAGAATAGAACAGCATAGGTCAGGGTAGGTTAGCTTAGTGCAGGGTATGGTAGAGTAGCATAGGATGGAATAGAGAAAATAGAAAAGGAGACTAGAAAAGAGCAGACTAGATTAGGATAGGGGAGGGTGGGGGAAGGTCTTGTAGAATACAGTAGTGTAGAATGGAATAGAATGGTGTGGAATGGAGTCGAATGGGTTCGAACAGAGATGAACAGAGTAGAAAAGAGTTGAATAGAGCCGGATAACGCCGAATAGGACCAAATATGGCCGAAATGAGCCGAATCGAGTCGAGTCGACCAGATTCGGGATGAATGGAGCCTAGTGGAGCTGAAATGAGCCAAATAGAGACAAACTGAACCCAGCAAAATCGAGCCAAAACACACTTAATTGCATCCTATTGCATCGGATCTCGTCAAATTCCATCAAATCCCACCAAAACGCATCAAATCTCACGGAATCTCACCGAATGCCGTCGAATTGTCTCAAATCGGGTCGAATGGTGTCAAACTGAATGGAATCGAATGAAATTGAATAGATTAGAGTAGTGTAGGTTAGGCTGGGATTCAGTAGGGAAGGGCACAGAAGAATAGAATAGAGTAGAACAGAAGAGAATACCAAGAGTAGAATGGAGTAGAGTTGAGCAGAGTGGAATAGTCAGAGCCGGGTAGTGCAGAATATAGATGAATAGATCCAATTCAAGCCGAATCGATTCGAATGGAGAGGAAAGGAGACAAATCGTGATGAATCGAATCGATTAGAATAGATTAGAGTAGGGTAGGGTAGAACAGAATAGAATAGAGTAGAAAAGAGTAGAATGGTGTGGAATGGAGTTGAATGGAGCCAAATAGAGACAAATAAAGTAGAAAGGGTTGAGTAGAGCTGAACAGGGCTGAATAAGGTTCACTCGAGCCTAATTATGCTGAATTGAGCAGAATCGAGACGAATTGACCCAGTTCAAGCCAAATAGAGCTAAATCGAGCCGATTCAAGCCGAATCACATGGAATCGCGTCGAAATGCGTTGAATCGAATAGATTAGTGTCGAGGAGGGTACGGCAGGAGAGGCTAGACTACAACACAACAGAACACAAGAGAAAGAAGAGAATAGAATTAAGTAGAGTCGGGTCCAGTAGAATAGAGTCAAATCGAGTTGAAGAGAGCCGAAAAGAGCCCAACAGAGCTGAATACAGCCGAATTGACCAAATTCAAGGTGAATCGAGATGAATCATGTCCAGTCGTTTGAAATGTGACGAATCGAATCAAAGAGATTAGTGTGGGGAAGGTAAGGTTAGGGTAGGGTAGAGAAGAATAGAATAGAGTAGAATAGAACAGAACAGAAAGAATCGAGTAGACTAGAGTCAAATAGAGTCGAATACTGCCAAAAAGAGCCGAATAGAGTGGAAAAGAGCCGAATAGAACCGAATCGAGTTTAATGGAGCAGAAAGGAGATGAATCGAGCCGATATGACCCGAATCAGGTCGAATTCCGTTCAAGTGTGTCGAATAGCATAGAACAGATTACAGTAGGCTAAGTTAGGGTAGAGTAGGGTAGAATAGAGTGCAGTAGAACAGAAGAGAAGAGAACAGAACTGAAAGAGTAGAATAGGGTCGAGACGAGCAGAGTATAGAAGAGTAGAGTAGAGTCGAATATTGCCCAATAAAGCCAAATACAGCCAAATAGAGCCCAAAAGAGCTAAATCGATAGAAACCAAGACGTATCACGCCGAATCCCGTGGAATCGTGCCGTATCGCGTCGAGTCCCGTCGAATTGCATTGAATCTGATCAATTCCAATCCAATCCAATCCAATCAATTAGAATAGACTAGAGTAGGGTAGAGTACAATACAATACGGTAGAGAATAGTTTAGGATGGAGTAGAATGGTGTAGCATGGAGTCGAGTGGAGTCGAAAAGAGATAATAGAGTTGAGTAGAGTCTAACAGAGCCGAATAGAGCCTATTAGAGCTGACTAGAGCCGAATGGAGCCGATTAGAGCTGAATCGAACCGATTTGAGCCGATTGAGGATGAATGGAGTGGAAAGGAGCCGATTTGAGCTGAATCGCATCGAGATGCGTGGAATCGAATCCAGTAGAATAGATTAGATTAGGGTAGGATGGAATAGAGTAGACTTGAACACAGTAGAAGAGAATGGAAAGAATACAATAGAATAGAGTAGAAAAGGGTAGAGCAGAGCAGAAGAGTGTAGAGTAGAATAGAGTAGAGTAGAACAGAGTCGAATCAAGCTGAATGGAGACGAAACGAGACAAATCGCGTCGAATCCCATCGAATCAATTACAGTAGGGTATGGTAGAATAGCGTAGAATGGAGTAGAATGGTGTGCAATGGAATTGAGTAGAGTAGAAAAGAGCTGAAGAGAGCCGAAGAGGGCCGAAGAGGGCCAAATCGAGCTGAATTGAGCGAAATCGAGCCGAATCCAGTGAATCGAGCCTAATGGAGCCGAATCGAGCCTAATCAAGCCGAGTCGACACTATTCGAGACAAATGGAGCCGAATGGACATGAATCGCACCGATTCGGCCCCTAGTCGCGTCAAAATTTGTCGAATTCAATTGAATAGACTAGAGTAGGGGAGGTTCGGGTAGGCTAGGGTAGGGTAGAATGGAGTAGAATAGAATAAAACAGAACAGAACACAACAAAATAGAACAGAACAACACAGAACGAATACAGAAAAGAGTAGGCTAGAGCAGAGTAGAGGGGAATAGAGTAGAGTAGAATAGATTCGAACAGAGCCAAATCGAGCCGAATCACGTCGAAATGGGTTGAATCAAATCCAATCGAATGGATTACAATACCTTAGAGTTGGGTAGCATAGGATAGGGTAGAATAGAGTAGAATAGTACAGAACAGAGTAGAAACAATACAATAGAATAGAGAAGAGTAGACTAGAGTAGAATAGAGCTGGATAGAGCCGAATGCAGACGAAACGAGAGGAATCGTGTAGAAGCAATTAGAGTAAATTAGAGTGGTGTTGGGTAGGGTAGAGCAGAATAGAGTAGACTAGTGTAGAATAGTGTGGAATGAATAGAATGGAGTCAAATAGAAACGAATAGAGTGGAAAAGAGTCGAATAGAGCAGAATAGGGCCGAAGAACGCCAAATCGAGCAGATTCGAAGCGATTCAAGCCAAAACAAGCTGAATGGAGCCTAACTGAGCCGAATAGAGCCAAATCGAGCCGAATCGAGCCGATTCAAGCTTCATCGCCTCGAATCGCGTTCAATGCGTCAAATCCAATCGAGACGTATAGATTAGAGAAGGGGAGGGGAGGGGAGGGTAGAATAGCACAGAGTAGAGTGGAATAGAAGAGATTAGAACAGAATAGAAGGAATAGAATCGAGTAGAATAAAGTGGAAAAGAGTAGAGTCGAATACATTCGAATAGAGCCGAATAAGCTGAATAGAGACGAATGGCAGCTGAATACAGCCGAAAAGAGCTGTATACTGCCGAATCACACCTAATCGAGTGGAATCAAGCAGAATCGCACTGACTGTCACCGAACAGCGTCGAATCGAATCAGGTCGAATCGAGTCGAGTCACATCGTTTTGAATCAAACAAGGTCAAATCGCTTCATATCGTGTCGAATCCCACGGAATCACGTCGAATAACTTCGAATTGCGTCAAACCTCAGAGAATCCTACTGAATCACGTCGAGTCGCATGGAATCTCATCAAATCCCTTCGGATCTTGCCGAATCCAGTCAAGTCACATCAAATCGCTTTGCACGGAATCGAGTTGAATCCAATAGATTAAAGTAGGCTAGGTTCGGGTGGGGTGCCGTAGGGTCGGGTAGGGTAGAATAGAATAGAGTACAACAGAATAGGAGAGAACAGAACAGAACAGAAAGAATACAACAGAACAGAATAGAGTCAAAGAGAGAGAACATAGCCGAATGGAGCCGAGTGGAGACAAAATGAGACGAATCACGTCCGGTTGCTTCGAATCGCGTCAAATCAAATCGAATCGATTAGAAGAGATTAGGGTAGGGAAGGGTAGAACAGAATAGAGGAAAATAGTGAAGAATGGTGTGGAATGGAGGTGAACGGAGTCCAACAGAGACGGATAGAAATGAATAGAGTACAAAAGGGTCTAATAGGGCCGGATAGGGCCAAATAAGGCCTAATTGAGCAGAATCCAGCAGAATCGATGGAATTCGAGCCTAATCGAGCCGAATGGAGTGAAATGGAGTCAAGTCGAGCCGAATAGAGCCGATGCGAACTGAATCGAGCTGATTCCAGCCTAATCGCGTCAAATCGCGTGGAGATACGTCACATCGAATCTAATCAAATAGATTAGGGGAGGGGCGGGTGGGTAGAATAGAACAGAATAGTACAGAATAGAAAGAATAGAATATAGTACAGTAGGGTAGAGTAGAGAGAGTAAAGCAGAGAAGAGTAGAGCAGAGTAGAATTGAGACAAATAGAGTCAAATAGTGCAGGATATAGCTGAATAGAGCCAATTCTGGCCGAATCGAGTCAAATGGAAACAAAACGAGATGAATCACACCGAATTGCTTCGAATCGCATCCAATCGAATAGATTAGAGTAACGTAGGGTAGAGTAGAACAGAATAGAGTAGAATAGCGTAGAATGGAGAAGAGTGGAGTCAAATGGAGTCGAACAGAGACAAATAGAGTAGAAAAGAGTCGACTCGAGCCAAATAGGGCCGAATAAGGCTGAACCGAGTGGAAACGAGCTGAATGGAAGCGATTCGAGCCAAATCGAGCTGAATCGAGCCGACTCAAGCATGATGGTGTCCAGTGGCATCGAAATGCTTTGAATCGAATCAAATGGAATCGGTTAGAATAGATTAGGGTAGGGTAGTTTATGATAGGAAGACTAGGGTAGATGCAAGTAGACTACATTAGAGTAGACAAGAGAAGGCTAGAGTAGAAGCCTAGGCTAGTAAGCTGGACTAGTCGGCTAGACTAGTGGCAGAGAGCAGTAGCCTAGACGACTAGTCTTGAATAGTACCCTAAGTCAGTAATCTGAACGAGTACCCTTGCCTGAACTCTTAGCCTAATCTAGTACCCTTGCCTTAACTAGTAGTCCTAACAAGTACCCTTGCCTTAACCAGTAGTCTTCACTAGTACCCTTGCCTTCACTAGTAGTATGCCCTTAACAAGTAGCCTGAATGGGTACCCTTGCCTTAACCAGTACCCTCAACAAGTACCCATGCCTTAACTAGTAGCCTGGCCTTAACTAGTAGCCTGGCCTTAACTAGTAGCCTGAACTAGTACACTTGCCTTAAGGAGTACCCTTGCCCGAACTACTCCCCTTAATTAGGACCCTTATTGAGTAACCCTAAGTAGTAGAGTATGGTACGGTGGGGTAGCATAGGGTAGGGAAGCATACGGTGGAACAGAGAAAATAGAAGGAAATAGAATAGAACAGCATAGGTCAGGGTAGGTTAGCTTAGTGCAGGGTATGGTAGAGTAGCATAGGATGGAATAGAGAAAATAGAAAAGGAGACTAGAAAAGAGCAGACTAGATTAGGATAGGGGAGGGTGGGGGAGGGTCTTGTAGAATACAGTAGTGTAGAATGGAATAGAATGGTGTGGAATGGAGTCGAATGGGTTCGAACAGAGATGAACAGAGTAGAAAAGAGTTGAATAGAGCCGGATAACGCCGAATAGGACCAAATATGGCCGAAATGAGCCGAATCGAGTCGAGTCGACCAGATTCGGGATGAATGGAGCCTAGTGGAGCTGAAATGAGCCAAATAGAGACAAACTGAACCCAGCAAAATCGAGCCAAAACACACTTAATTGCATCCTATTGCATCGGATCTCGTCAAATTCCATCAAATCCCACCAAAACGCATCAAATCTCACGGAATCTCACCGAATGCCGTCGAATTGTCTCAAATCGGGTCGAATGGTGTCAAACTGAATGGAATCGAATTAAATTGAATAGATTAGAGTAGTGTAGGTTAGGCTGGGATTCAGTAGGGAAGGGCACAGAAGAATAGAATAGAGTAGAACAGAAGAGAATACCAAGAGTAGAATGGAGTAGAGTTGAGCAGAGTGGAATAGTCAGAGCCGGGTAGTGCAGAATATAGATGAATAGATCCAATTCAAGCCGAATCGATTCGAATGGAGAGGAAAGGAGACAAATCGTGATGAATCGAATCGATTAGAATAGATTAGAGTAGGGTAGGGTAGAACAGAATAGAATAGAGTAGAAAAGAGTAGAATGGTGTGGAATGGAGTTGAATGGAGCCAAATAGAGACAAATAAAGTAGAAAGGGTTGAGTAGAGCTGAACAGGGCTGAATAAGGTTCACTCGAGCCTAATTATGCTGAATTGAGCAGAATCGAGACGAATTGACCCAGTTCAAGCCAAATAGAGCTAAATCGAGCCGATTCAAGCCGAATCACATGGAATCGCGTCGAAATGCGTTGAATCGAATAGATTAGTGTCGAGGAGGGTACGGCAGGAGAGGCTAGACTACAACACAACAGAACACAAGAGAAAGAAGAGAATAGAATTAAGTAGAGTCGGGTCCAGTAGAATAGAGTCAAATCGAGTTGAAGAGAGCCGAAAAGAGCCCAACAGAGCTGAATACAGCCGAATTGACCAAATTCAAGGTGAATCGAGATGAATCATGTCCAGTCGTTTGAAATGTGACGAATCGAATCAAAGAGATTAGTGTGGGGAAGGTAAGGTTAGGGTAGGGTAGAGAAGAATAGAATAGAGTAGAATAGAACAGAACAGAAAGAATCGAGTAGACTAGAGTCAAATAGAGTCGAATACTGCCAAAAAGAGCCGAATAGAGTGGAAAAGAGCCGAATAGAACCGAATCGAGTTTAATGGAGCAGAAAGGAGATGAATCGAGCCGATATGACCCGAATCAGGTCGAATTCCGTTCAAGTGTGTCGAATAGCATAGAACAGATTACAGTAGGCTAAGTTAGGGTAGAGTAGGGTAGAATAGAGTGCAGTAGAACAGAAGAGAAGAGAACAGAACTGAAAGAGTAGAATAGGGTCGAGACGAGCAGAGTATAGAAGAGTAGAGTTGAATATTGCCGAATAGAGCCAAATACAGCCAAATAGAGCCCAAAAGAGCTAAATCGATAGAAACCAAGACGTATCACGCCGAATCCCGTGGAATCGTGCCGTATCGCGTCGAATCCCGTCGAATTGCATTGAATCTGATCAATTCCAATCCAATCCAATCCAATCCAATCAATTAGAATAGACTAGAGTAGGGTAGAGTACAATACAATACGGTAGAGAATAGTTTAGGATGGAGTAGAATGGTGTAGCATGGAGTCGAGTGGAGTCGAAAAGAGATAATAGAGTTGAGTAGAGTCTAACAGAGCCGAATAGAGCCTATTCGAGCTGACTAGAGCCGAATGGAGCCGATTAGAGCTGAATCGAACCGATTTGAGCCGATTGAGGATGAATGGAGTGGAAAGGAGCCGATGTGAGCTGAATCGCATCGAGATGCGTGGAATCGAATCCAGTAGAATAGATTAGATTAGGGTAGGATGGAATAGAGTAGACTTGAACACAGTAGAAGAGAATGGAAAGAATACAATAGAATAGAGTAGAAAAGGGTAGAGCAGAGCAGAAGAGTGTAGAGTAGAATAGAGTAGAGTAGAACAGAGTCGAATCAAGCTGAATGGAGACGAAACGAGACAAATCGCGTCGAATCCCATTGAATCAATTACAGTAGGGTATGGTAGAATAGCGTAGAATGGAGTAGAATGGTGTGCAATGGAATTGAGTAGAGTAGAAAAGAGCTGAAGAGAGCCGAAGAGGGCCGAAGAGGGCCAAATCGAGCTGAATTGAGCGAAATCGAGCCGAATCCAGTGAATCGAGCCTAATGGAGCCGAATCGAGCCTAATCAAGCCGAGTCGACACTATTCGAGACAAATGGAGCCGAATGGACATGAATCGCACCGATTCGGCCCCTAGTCGCGTCAAAATTTGTCGAATTCAATTGAATAGACTAGAGTAGGGGAGGTTCGGGTAGGCTAGGGTAGGGTAGAATGGAGTAGAATAGAATAAAACAGAACAGAACACAACAAAATAGAACAGAACAACACAGAACGAATACAGAAAAGAGTAGGCTAGAGTAGAGTAGAGGGGAATAGAGTAGAGTAGAATAGATTCGAACAGAGCCAAATCGAGCCGAATCACGTCGAAATGGGTTGAATCAAATCCAATCGAATGGATTACAATACCTTAGAGTTGGGTAGCATAGGGTAGGGTAGAATAGAGTAGAATAGTACAGAACAGAGTAGAAACAATACAATAGAATAGAGAAGAGTAGACTAGAGTAGAATAGAGCTGGATAGAGCCGAATGCAGACGAAACGAGAGGAATCGTGTAGAAGCAATTAGAGTAAATTAGAGTGGTGTTGGGTAGGGTAGAGCAGAATAGAGTAGACTAGTGTAGAATAGTGTGGAATGAATAGAATGGAGTCAAATAGAAACGAATAGAGTGGAAAAGAGTCGAATAGAGCAGAATAGGGCCGAAGAACGCCAAATCGAGCAGATTCGAAGCGATTCAAGCCAAAACAAGCTGAATGGAGCCTAACTGAGCCGAATAGAGCCAAATCGAGCCGAATCGAGCCGATTCAAGCTTCATCGCCTCGAATCGCGTTCAATGCGTCAAATCCAATCGAGACGTATAGATTAGAGAAGGGGAGGGGAGGGGAGGGTAGAATAGAACAGAGTAGAGTGGAATAGAAGAGATTAGAACAGAATAGAAGGAATAGAATCGAGTAGAATAAAGTGGAAAAGAGTAGAGTCGAATACATTCGAATAGAGCCGAATAAGCTGAATAGAGACGAATGGCAGCTGAATACAGCCGAAAAGAGCTGTATACTGCCGAATCACACCTAATCGAGCGGAATCAAGCAGAATCGCACTGACTGTCACCGAACAGCGTCGAATCGAATCAGGTCGAATCGAGTCGAGTCACATCGTTTTGAATCAAACAAGGTCAAATCGCTTCATATCGTGTCGAATCCCACGGAATCACGTCGAATAACTTCGAATTGCGTCAAACCTCAGAGAATCCTACTGAATCACGTCGAGTCGCATGGAATCTCATCAAATCCCTTCGGATCTTGCCGAATCCAGTCAAGTCACATCAAATCGCTTTGCACGGAATCGAGTTGAATCCAATAGATTAAAGTAGGCTAGGTTCGGGTGGGGTGCCGTAGGGTCGGGTAGGGTAGAATAGAATAGAGTACAACAGAATAGGAGAGAACAGAACAGAACAGAAAGAATACAACAGAACAGAATAGAGTCAAAGAGAGAGAACATAGCCGAATGGAGCCGAGTGGAGACAAAATGAGACGAATCACGTCCGGTTGCTTCGAATCGCGTCAAATCAAATCGAATCGATTAGAAGAGATTAGGGTAGGGAAGGGTAGAACAGAATAGAGGAAAATAGTGAAGAATGGTGTGGAATGGAGGTGAACGGAGTCCAACAGAGACGGATAGAAATGAATAGAGTACAAAAGGGTCTAATAGGGCCGGATAGGGCCAAATAAGGCCTAATTGAGCAGAATCCAGCAGAATCGATGGAATTCGAGCCTAATCGAGCCGAATGGAGTGAAATGGAGTCAAGTCGAGCCGAATAGAGCCGATGCGAACTGAATCGAGCTGATTCCAGCCTAATCGCGTCAAATCGCGTGGAGATACGTCACATCGAATCTAATCAAATAGATTAGGGGAGGGGCGGGTGGGTAGAATAGAACAGAATAGTACAGAATAGAAAGAATAGAATATAGTACAGTAGGGTAGAGTAGAGAGAGTAAAGCAGAGAAGAGTAGAGCAGAGTAGAATTGAGACAAATAGAGTCAAATAGTGCAGGATATAGCTGAATAGAGCCAATTCTGGCCGAATCGAGTCAAATGGAAACAAAACGAGATGAATCACACCGAATTGCTTCGAATCGCATCCAATCGAATAGATTAGAGTAACGTAGGGTAGAGTAGAACAGAATAGAGTAGAATAGCATAGAATGGAGAAGAGTGGAGTCAAATGGAGTCGAACAGAGACAAATAGAGTAGAAAAGAGTCGACTCGAGCCAAATAGGGCCGAATAAGGCTGAACCGAGTGGAAACGAGCTG
This sequence comes from Loxodonta africana, assembly GCF_030014295.1. NCBI lineage: Eukaryota > Metazoa > Chordata > Mammalia > Proboscidea > Elephantidae > Loxodonta > Loxodonta africana. Next base: position 121,647 of record NW_026975070.1, read on the forward strand.
AATGGAAGCGATTCGAGCCAAATCGAGCTGAATCGAGCCGACTCAAGCATGATGGTGTCCAGTGGCATCGAAATGCTTTGAATCGAATCAAATGGAATCGATTAGAATAGGTTAGGGTAGGGTAGTTTATGATAGGAAGACTAGGGTAGATGCAAGTAGACTACATTAGAGTAGACAAGAGAAGGCTAGAGTAGAAGCCTAGACTAGTAAGCTGGACTAGTCGGCTAGACTAGTGGCAGAGAGCAGTAGCCTAGACGACTAGTCTTGAATAGTACCCTAAGTCAGTAATCTGAACGAGTACCCTTGCCTGAACTCTTAGCCTAATCTAGTACCCTTGCCTTAACTAGTAGTCCTAACAAGTACCCTTGCCTTAACCAGTAGTCTTCACTAGTACCCTTGCCTTCACTAGTAGTATGCCCTTAACAAGTAGCCTGAACGGGTACCCTTGACTTAACCAGTACCCTTGACTTAACCAGTACCCTCAACAAGTACCCATGCCTTAACTAGTAGCCTGGCCTTAACTAGTAGCCTGGCCTTAACTAGTAGCCTGAACTAGTACACTTGCCTTAAGGAGTACCCTTGCCCGAACTACTCCCCTTAATTAGGACCCTTATTGAGTAACCCTAAGTAGTAGAGTATGGTACGGTGGGGTAGCATAGGGTAGGGAAGCATACGGTGGAACAGAGAAAATAGAAGGAAATAGAATAGAACAGCATAGGTCAGGGTAGGTTAGCTTAGTGCAGGGTATGGTAGAGTAGCATAGGATGGAATAGAGAAAATAGAAAAGGAGACTAGAAAAGAGCAGACTAGATTAGGATAGGGGAGGGTGGGGAGGGTCTTGAGGAATACAGTAGTGTAGAATGGAATAGAATGGTGTGGAATGGAGTCGAATGGATTCAAACAGAGATGAATAGAGTAGAAAAGAGTTGAATAGAGCCGGATAACGCCGAATAGGACCAAATATGGCCGAAATGAGCCGAATCGAGTCGAGTCGACCAGATTCGGAATGAATGGAGCCTAGTGGAGCCGAAATGAGCCAAATAGAGACAAACTGAACCCAGCAAAATCGAGCCAAAACACACTTAATTGCATCCTATTGCATCGGATCTCGTCGAATTCCATCAAATCCCACCAAAACGCATCAAATCTCACGGAATCTCACCGAATGCCGTCGAATTGTCTCAAATCGGGTCGAATGGTGTCAAACTGAATGGAATCGAATTAAATTGAATAGATTAGAGTAGTGTAGGTTAGGCTGGGATTCAGTAGGGAAGGGCACAGAAGAATAGAATAGAGTAGAACAGAAGAGAATACCAAGAGTAGAATGGAGTAGAGTTGAGCAGAGTGGAATAGTCAGAGCCGGGTAGTGCAGAATATAGATGAATAGATCCAATTCAAGCCGAATCGATTCGAATGGAGAGGAAAGGAGACAAATCGTGATGAATCGAATCGATTAGAATAGATTAGAGTAGGGTAGGGTAGAACAGAATAGAAGAGAGTAGAAAAGAGTAGAATGGTGTGGAATGGAGTTGAATGGAGCCAAATAGAGACAAATAAAGTAGAAAGGGTTGAGTAGAGCTGAACAGGGCTGAATAAGGTTCACTCGAGCCTAATTATGCTGAATTGAGCAGAATCGAGACGAATTGACCCAGTTCAAGCCAAATAGAGCTAAATCGAGCCGATTCAAGCCGAATCACATGGAATCGCGTCGAAATGCGTTGAATCGAATAGATTAGTGTCGAGGAGGGTACGGCAGGATAGGTTAGACTACAACACAACAGAACACAATAGAAAGAAGAGAATAGAATTAAGTAGAGTCGGGTCCAGTAGAATAGAGTCAAATCGAGTTGAAGAGAGCCGAAAAGAGCCCAACAGAGCTGAATACAGCCGAATTGACCAAATTCAAGGTGAATCGAGATGAATCATGTCCAGTCGTTTGAAATGTGACGAATCGAATCAAAGAGATTAGTGTGGGGAAGGTAAGGTTAGGGTAGGGTAGAGAAGAATAGAATAGAGTAGAATAGAACAGAACAGAAAGAATCGAGTAGACTAGAGTCAAATAGAGTCGAATACTGCCAAAAAGAGCCGAATAGAGTGGAAAAGAGCCGAATAGAACCGAATCGAGTTTAATGGAGCAGAAAGGAGATGAATCGAACCGATATGACCCGAATCAGGTCGAATTCCGTTCAAGTGTGTCGAATAGCATAGAACAGATTACAGTAGGCTAAGTTAGGGTAGAGTAGGGTAGAATAGAGTGCAGTAGAACAGAAGAGAAGAGAACAGAACTGAAAGAGTAGAATAGGGTCGAGACGAGCAGAGTATAGAAGAGTAGAGTAGAGTCGAATATTGCCCAATAAAGCCAAATACAGCCAAATAGAGCCCAAAAGAGCTAAATCGATAGAAACCAAGACGTATCACGCCGAATCCCGTGGAATCGTGCCGTATCGCGTCGAGTCCCGTCGAATTGCATTGAATCTGATCAATTCCAATCCAATCCAATCCAATCAATTAGAATAGACTAGAGTAGGGTAGAGTACAATACAATACGGTAGAGAATAGTTTAGGATGGAGTAGAATGGTGTAGCATGGAGTCGAGTGGAGTCGAAAAGAGATAATAGAGTTGAGTAGAGCCTAACAGAGCCGAATAGAGCCTATTAGAGCTGACTAGAGCCGAATGGAGCCGATTAGAGCTGAATCGAACCGATTTGAGCCGATTGAGGATGAATGGAGTGGAAAGGAGCCGATTTGAGCTGAATCGCATCGAGATGCGTGGAATCGAATCCAGTAGAATAGATTAGATTAGGGTAGGATGGAATAGAGTAGACTTGAACACAGTAGAAGAGAATGGAAAGAATACAATAGAATAGAGTAGAAAAGGGTAGAGCAGAGCAGAAGAGTGTAGAGTAGAATAGAGTAGAGTAGAACAGAGTCGAATCAAGCTGAATGGAGACGAAACGAGACAAATCGCGTCGAATCCCATTGAATCAATTACAGTAGGGTATGGTAGAATAGCGTAGAATGGAGTAGAATGGTGTGCAATGGAATTGAGTAGAGTAGAAAAGAGCTGAAGAGAGCCGAAGAGGGCCGAAGAGGGCCAAATCGAGCTGAATTGAGCGAAATCGAGCCGAATCCAGTGAATCGAGCCTAATGGAGCCGAATCGAGCCTAATCAAGCCGAGTCGACACTATTCGAGACAAATGGAGCCGAATGGACATGAATCGCACCGATTCGGCCCCTAGTCGCGTCAAAATTTGTCGAATTCAATTGAATAGACTAGAGTAGGGGAGGTTCGGGTAGGCTAGGGTAGGGTAGAATGGAGTAGAATAGAATAAAACAGAACAGAACACAACAAAATAGAACAGAACAACACAGAACGAATACAGAAAAGAGTAGGCTAGAGTAGAGTAGAGGGGAATAGAGTAGAGTAGAATAGATTCGAACAGAGCCAAATCGAGCCGAATCACGTCGAAATGGGTTGAATCAAATCCAATCGAATGGATTACAATACCTTAGAGTTGGGTAGCATAGGATAGGGTAGAATAGAGTAGAATAGTACAGAACAGAGTAGAAACAATACAATAGAATAGAGAAGAGTAGACTAGAGTAGAATAGAGCTGGATAGAGCCGAATGCAGACGAAACGAGAGGAATCGTGTAGAAGCAATTAGAGTAAATTAGAGTGGTGTTGGGTAGGGTAGAGCAGAATAGAGTAGACTAGTGTAGAATAGTGTGGAATGAATAGAATGGAGTCAAATAGAAACGAATAGAGTGGAAAAGAGTCGAATAGAGCAGAATAGGGCCGAAGAACGCCAAATCGAGCAGATTCGAAGCGATTCAAGCCAAAACAAGCTGAATGGAGCCTAACTGAGCCGAATAGAGCCAAATCGAGCCGAATCGAGCCGATTCAAGCTTCATCGCCTCGAATCGCGTTCAATGCGTCAAATCCAATCGAGACGTATAGATTAGAGAAGGGGAGGGGAGGGGAGGGTAGAATAGAACAGAGTAGAGTGGAATAGAAGAGATTAGAACAGAATAGAAGGAATAGAATCGAGTAGAATAAAGTGGAAAAGAGTAGAGTCGAATACATTCGAATAGAGCCGAATAAGCTGAATAGAGACGAATGGCAGCTGAATACAGCCGAAAAGAGCTGTATACTGCCGAATCACACCTAATCGAGCGGAATCAAGCAGAATCGCACTGACTGTCACCGAACAGCGTCGAATCGAATCAGGTTGAATCGAGTCGAGTCACATCGTTTTGAATCAAACAAGGTCAAATCGCTTCATATCGTGTCGAATCCCACGGAATCACGTCGAATAACTTCGAATTGCGTCAAACCTCAGAGAATCCTACTGAATCACGTCGAGTCGCATGGAATCTCATCAAATCCCTTCGGATCTTGCCGATTCCAGTCAAGTCACATCAAATCGCTTTGCACGGAATCGAGTTGAATCCAATAGATTAAAGTAGGCTAGGTTCGGGTGGGGTGCCGTAGGGTCGGGTAGGGTAGAATAGAATAGAGTACAACAGAATAGGAGAGAACAGAACAGAACAGAAAGAATACAACAGAACAGAATAGAGTCAAAGAGAGAGAACATAGCCGAATGGAGCCGAGTGGAGACAAAATGAGACGAATCACGTCCGGTTGCTTCGAATCGCGTCAAATCAAATCGAATCGATTAGAAGAGATTAGGGTAGGGAAGGGTAGAACAGAATAGAGGAAAATAGTGAAGAATGGTGTGGAATGGAGGTGAACGGAGTCCAACAGAGACGGATAGAAATGAATAGAGTACAAAAGGGTCTAATAGGGCCGGATAGGGCCAAATAAGGCCTAATTGAGCAGAATCCAGCAGAATCGATGGAATTCGAGCCTAATCGAGCCGAATGGAGTGAAATGGAGTCAAGTCGAGCCGAATAGAGCCGATGCGAACTGAATCGAGCTGATTCCAGCCTAATCGCGTCAAATCGCGTGGAGATACGTCACATCGAATCTAATCAAATAGATTAGGGGAGGGGCGGGTGGGTAGAATAGAACAGAATAGTACAGAATAGAAAGAATAGAATATAGTACAGTAGGGTAGAGTAGAGAGAGTAAAGCAGAGAAGAGTAGAGCAGAGTAGAATTGAGACAAATAGAGTCAAATAGTGCAGGATATAGCTGAATAGAGCCAATTCTGGCCGAATCGAGTCAAACGGAACCAAAACGAGATGAATCACACCGAATTGCTTCGAATCGCATCCAATCGAATAGATTAGAGTAACGTAGGGTAGAGTAGAACAGAATAGAGTAGAATAGCATAGAATGGAGAAGAGTGGAGTCAAATGGAGTCGAACAGAGACAAATAGAGTAGAAAAGAGTCGACTCGAGCCAAATAGGGCCGAATAAGGCTGAACCGAGTGGAAACGAGCTGAATGGAAGCGATTCGAGCCAAATCGAGCTGAATCGAGCCGACTCAAGCATGATGGTGTCCAGTGGCATCGAAATGCTTTGAATCGAATCAAATGGAATCGATTAGAATAGGTTAGGGTAGGGTAGTTTATGATAGGAAGACTAGGGTAGATGCAAGTAGACTACATTAGAGTAGACAAGAGAAGGCTAGAGTAGAAGCCTAGACTAGTAAGCTGGACTAGTCGGCTAGACTAGTGGCAGAGAGCAGTAGCCTAGACGACTAGTCTTGAATAGTACCCTAAGTCAGTAATCTGAACGAGTACCCTTGCCTGAACTCTTAGCCTAATCTAGTACCCTTGCCTTAACTAGTAGTCCTAACAAGTACCCTTGCCTTAACCAGTAGTCTTCACTAGTACCCTTGCCTTCACTAGTAGTATGCCCTTAACAAGTAGCCTGAACGGGTACCCTTGCCTTAACCAGTACCCTCAACAAGTACCCATGCCTTAACTAGTAGCCTGGCCTTAACTAGTAGCCTGGCCTTAACTAGTAGCCTGAACTAGTACACTTGCCTTAAGGAGTACCCTTGCCCGAACTACTCCCCTTAATTAAGACCCTTATTGAGTAACCCTAAGTAGTAGAGTATGGTACGGTGGGGTAGCATAGGGTAGGGAAGCATACGGTGGAACAGAGAAAATAGAAGGAAATAGAATAGAACAGCATAGGTCAGGGTAGGTTAGCTTAGTGCAGGGTATGGTAGAGTAGCATAGGATGGAATAGAGAAAATAGAAAAGGAGACTAGAAAAGAGCAGACTAGATTAGGATAGGGGAGGGTGGGGGAGGGTCTTGTAGAATACAGTAGTGTAGAATGGAATAGAATGGTGTGGAATGGAGTCGAATGGGTTCGAACAGAGATGAACAGAGTAGAAAAGAGTTGAATAGAGCCGGATAACGCCGAATAGGACCAAATATGGCCGAAATGAGCCGAATCGAGTCGAGTCGACCAGATTCGGGATGAATGGAGCCTAGTGGAGCTGAAATGAGCCAAATAGAGACAAACTGAACCCAGCAAAATCGAGCCAAAACACACTTAATTGCATCCTATTGCATCGGATCTCGTCAAATTCCATCAAATCCCACCAAAACTCATCAAATCTCACGGAATCTCACCGAATGCCGTCGAATTGTCTCAAATCGGGTCGAATGGTGTCAAACTGAATGGAATCGAATGAAATTGAATAGATTAGAGTAGTGTAGGTTAGGCTGGGATTCAGTAGGGAAGGGCACAGAAGAATAGAATAGAGTAGAACAGAAGAGAATACCAAGAGTAGAATGGAGTAGAGTTGAGCAGAGTGGAATAGTCAGAGCTGGGTAGTGCAGAATATAGATGAATAGATCCAATTCAAGCCGAATCGATTCGAATGGAGAGGAAAGGAGACAAATCGTGATGAATCGAATCGATTAGAATAGATTAGAGTAGGGTAGGGTAGAACAGAATAGAATAGAGTAGAAAAGAGTAGAATGGTGTGGAATGGAGTTGAATGGAGCCAAATAGAGACAAATAAAGTAGAAAGGGTTGAGTAGAGCTGAACAGGGCTGAATAAGGTTCACTCGAGCCTAATTATGCTGAATTGAGCAGAATCGAGACGAATTGACCCAGTTCAAGCCAAATAGAGCTAAATCGAGCCGATTCAAGCCGAATCACATGGAATCGCGTCGAAATGCGTTGAATCGAATAGATTAGTGTCGAGGAGGGTACGGCAGGAGAGGCTAGACTACAACACAACAGAACACAAGAGAAAGAAGAGAATAGAATTAAGTAGAGTCGGGTCCAGTAGAATAGAGTCAAATCGAGTTGAAGAGAGCCGAAAAGAGCCCAACAGAGCTGAATACAGCCGAATTGACCAAATTCAAGGTGAATCGAGATGAATCATGTCCAGTCGTTTGAAATGTGACGAATCGAATCAAAGAGATTAGTGTGGGGAAGGTAAGGTTAGGGTAGGGTAGAGAAGAATAGAATAGAGTAGAATAGAACAGAACAGAAAGAATCGAGTAGACTAGAGTCAAATAGAGTCGAATACTGCCAAAAAGAGCCGAATAGAGTGGAAAAGAGCCGAATAGAACCGAATCGAGTTTAATGGAGCAGAAAGGAGATGAATCGAGCCGATATGACCCGAATCAGGTCGAATTCCGTTCAAGTGTGTCGAATAGCATAGAACAGATTACAGTAGGCTAAGTTAGGGTAGAGTAGGGTAGAATAGAGTGCAGTAGAACAGAAGAGAAGAGAACAGAACTGAAAGAGTAGAATAGGGTCGAGACGAGCAGAGTATAGAAGAGTAGAGTAGAGTCGAATATTGCCCAATAAAGCCAAATACAGCCAAATAGAGCCCAAAAGAGCTAAATCGATAGAAACCAAGACGTATCACGCCGAATCCCGTGGAATCGTGCCGTATCGCGTCGAGTCCCGTCGAATTGCATTGAATCTGATCAATTCCAATCCAATCCAATCCAATCAATTAGAATAGACTAGAGTAGGGTAGAGTACAATACAATACGGTAGAGAATAGTTTAGGATGGAGTAGAATGGTGTAGCATGGAGTCGAGTGGAGTCGAAAAGAGATAATAGAGTTGAGTAGAGTCTAACAGAGCCGAATAGAGCCTATTAGAGCTGACTAGAGCCGAATGGAGCCGATTAGAGCTGAATCGAACCGATTTGAGCCGATTGAGGATGAATGGAGTGGAAAGGAGCCGATTTGAGCTGAATCGCATCGAGATGCGTGGAATCGAATCCAGTAGAATAGATTAGATTAGGGTAGGATGGAATAGAGTAGACTTGAACACAGTAGAAGAGAATGGAAAGAATACAATAGAATAGAGTAGAAAAGGGTAGAGCAGAGCAGAAGAGTGTAGAGTAGAATAGAGTAGAGTAGAACAGAGTCGAATCAAGCTGAATGGAGACGAAACGAGACAAATCGCGTCGAATCCCATCGAATCAATTACAGTAGGGTATGGTAGAATAGCGTAGAATGGAGTAGAATGGTGTGCAATGGAATTGAGTAGAGTAGAAAAGAGCTGAAGAGAGCCGAAGAGGGCCGAAGAGGGCCAAATCGAGCTGAATTGAGCGAAATCGAGCCGAATCCAGTGAATCGAGCCTAATGGAGCCGAATCGAGCCTAATCAAGCCGAGTCGACACTATTCGAGACAAATGGAGCCGAATGGACATGAATCGCACCGATTCGGCCCCTAGTCGCGTCAAAATTTGTCGAATTCAATTGAATAGACTAGAGTAGGGGAGGTTCGGGTAGGCTAGGGTAGGGTAGAATGGAGTAGAATAGAATAAAACAGAACAGAACACAACAAAATAGAACAGAACAACACAGAACGAATACAGAAAAGAGTAGGCTAGAGCAGAGTAGAGGGGAATAGAGTAGAGTAGAATAGATTCGAACAGAGCCAAATCGAGCCGAATCACGTCGAAATGGGTTGAATCAAATCCAATCGAATGGATTACAATACCTTAGAGTTGGGTAGCATAGGATAGGGTAGAATAGAGTAGAATAGTACAGAACAGAGTAGAAACAATACAATAGAATAGAGAAGAGTAGACTAGAGTAGAATAGAGCTGGATAGAGCCGAATGCAGACGAAACGAGAGGAATCGTGTAGAAGCAATTAGAGTAAATTAGAGTGGTGTTGGGTAGGGTAGAGCAGAATAGAGTAGACTAGTGTAGAATAGTGTGGAATGAATAGAATGGAGTCAAATAGAAACGAATAGAGTGGAAAAGAGTCGAATAGAGCAGAATAGGGCCGAAGAACGCCAAATCGAGCAGATTCGAAGCGATTCAAGCCAAAACAAGCTGAATGGAGCCTAACTGAGCCGAATAGAGCCAAATCGAGCCGAATCGAGCCGATTCAAGCTTCATCGCCTCGAATCGCGTTCAATGCGTCAAATCCAATCGAGACGTATAGATTAGAGAAGGGGAGGGGAGGGGAGGGTAGAATAGAACAGAGTAGAGTGGAATAGAAGAGATTAGAACAGAATAGAAGGAATAGAATCGAGTAGAATAAAGTGGAAAAGAGTAGAGTCGAATACATTCGAATAGAGCCGAATAAGCTGAATAGAGACGAATGGCAGCTGAATACAGCCGAAAAGAGCTGTATACTGCCGAATCACACCTAATCGAGTGGAATCAAGCAGAATCGCACTGACTGTCACCGAACAGCGTCGAATCGAATCAGGTCGAATCGAGTCGAGTCACATCGTTTTGAATCAAACAAGGTCAAATCGCTTCATATCGTGTCGAATCCCACGGAATCACGTCGAATAACTTCGAATTGCGTCAAACCTCAGAGAATCCTACTGAATCACGTCGAGTCGCATGGAATCTCATCAAATCCCTTCGGATCTTGCCGAATCCAGTCAAGTCACATCAAATCGCTTTGCACGGAATCGAGTTGAATCCAATAGATTAAAGTAGGCTAGGTTCGGGTGGGGTGCCGTAGGGTCGGGTAGGGTAGAATAGAATAGAGTACAACAGAATAGGAGAGAACAGAACAGAACAGAAAGAATACAACAGAACAGAATAGAGTCAAAGAGAGAGAACATAGCCGAATGGAGCCGAGTGGAGACAAAATGAGACGAATCACGTCCGGTTGCTTCGAATCGCGTCAAATCAAATCGAATCGATTAGAAGAGATTAGGGTAGGGAAGGGTAGAACAGAATAGAGGAAAATAGTGAAGAATGGTGTGGAATGGAGGTGAACGGAGTCCAACAGAGACGGATAGAAATGAATAGAGTACAAAAGGGTCTAATAGGGCCGGATAGGGCCAAATAAGGCCTAATTGAGCAGAATCCAGCAGAATCGATGGAATTCGAGCCTAATCGAGCCGAATGGAGTGAAATGGAGTCAAGTCGAGCCGAATAGAGCCGATGCGAACTGAATCGAGCTGATTCCAGCCTAATCGCGTCAAATCGCGTGGAGATACGTCACATCGAATCTAATCAAATAGATTAGGGGAGGGGCGGGTGGGTAGAATAGAACAGAATAGTACAGAATAGAAAGAATAGAATATAGTACAGTAGGGTAGAGTAGAGAGAGTAAAGCAGAGAAGAGTAGAGCAGAGTAGAATTGAGACAAATAGAGTCAAATAGTGCAGGATATAGCTGAATAGAGCCAATTCTGGCCGAATCGAGTCAAATGGAAACAAAACGAGATGAATCACACCGAATTGCTTCGAATCGCATCCAATCGAATAGATTAGAGTAACGTAGGGTAGAGTAGAACAGAATAGAGTAGAATAGCGTAGAATGGAGAAGAGTGGAGTCAAATGGAGTCGAACAGAGACAAATAGAGTAGAAAAGAGTCGACTCGAGCCAAATAGGGCCGAATAAGGCTGAACCGAGTGGAAACGAGCTGAATGGAAGCGATTCGAGCCAAATCGAGCTGAATCGAGCCGACTCAAGCATGATGGTGTCCAGTGGCATCGAAATGCTTTGAATCGAATCAAATGGAATCGGTTAGAATAGATTAGGGTAGGGTAGTTTATGATAGGAAGACTAGGGTAGATGCAAGTAGACTACATTAGAGTAGACAAGAGAAGGCTAGAGTAGAAGCCTAGGCTAGTAAGCTGGACTAGTCGGCTAGACTAGTGGCAGAGAGCAGTAGCCTAGACGACTAGTCTTGAATAGTACCCTAAGTCAGTAATCTGAACGAGTACCCTTGCCTGAACTCTTAGCCTAATCTAGTACCCTTGCCTTAACTAGTAGTCCTAACAAGTACCCTTGCCTTAACCAGTAGTCTTCACTAGTACCCTTGCCTTCACTAGTAGTATGCCCTTAACAAGTAGCCTGAATGGGTACCCTTGCCTTAACCAGTACCCTCAACAAGTACCCATGCCTTAACTAGTAGCCTGGCCTTAACTAGTAGCCTGGCCTTAACTAGTAGCCTGAACTAGTACACTTGCCTTAAGGAGTACCCTTGCCCGAACTACTCCCCTTAATTAGGACCCTTATTGAGTAACCCTAAGTAGTAGAGTATGGTACGGTGGGGTAGCATAGGGTAGGGAAGCATACGGTGGAACAGAGAAAATAGAAGGAAATAGAATAGAACAGCATAGGTCAGGGTAGGTTAGCTTAGTGCAGGGTATGGTAGAGTAGCATAGGATGGAATAGAGAAAATAGAAAAGGAGACTAGAAAAGAGCAGACTAGATTAGGATAGGGGAGGGTGGGGGAGGGTCTTGTAGAATACAGTAGTGTAGAATGGAATAGAATGGTGTGGAATGGAGTCGAATGGGTTCGAACAGAGATGAACAGAGTAGAAAAGAGTTGAATAGAGCCGGATAACGCCGAATAGGACCAAATATGGCCGAAATGAGCCGAATCGAGTCGAGTCGACCAGATTCGGGATGAATGGAGCCTAGTGGAGCTGAAATGAGCCAAATAGAGACAAACTGAACCCAGCAAAATCGAGCCAAAACACACTTAATTGCATCCTATTGCATCGGATCTCGTCAAATTCCATCAAATCCCACCAAAACGCATCAAATCTCACGGAATCTCACCGAATGCCGTCGAATTGTCTCAAATCGGGTCGAATGGTGTCAAACTGAATGGAATCGAATGAAATTGAATAGATTAGAGTAGTGTAGGTTAGGCTGGGATTCAGTAGGGAAGGGCACAGAAGAATAGAATAGAGTAGAACAGAAGAGAATACCAAGAGTAGAATGGAGTAGAGTTGAGCAGAGTGGAATAGTCAGAGCCGGGTAGTGCAGAATATAGATGAATAGATCCAATTCAAGCCGAATCGATTCGAATGGAGAGGAAAGGAGACAAATCGTGATGAATCGAATCGATTAGAATAGATTAGAGTAGGGTAGGGTAGAACAGAATAGAAGAGAGTAGAAAAGAGTAGAATGGTGTGGAATGGAGTTGAATGGAGCCAAATAGAGACAAATAAAGTAGAAAGGGTTGAGTAGAGCTGAACAGGGCTGAATAAGGTTCACTCGAGCCTAATTATGCTGAATTGAGCAGAATCGAGACGAATTGACCCAGTTCAAGCCAAATAGAGCTAAATCGAGCCGATTCAAGCCGAATCACATGGAATCGCGTCGAAATGCGTTGAATCGAATAGATTAGTGTCGAGGAGGGTACGGCAGGAGAGGCTAGACTACAACACAACAGAACACAAGAGAAAGAAGAGAATAGAATTAAGTAGAGTCGGGTCCAGTAGAATAGAGTCAAATCGAGTTGAAGAGAGCCGAAAAGAGCCCAACAGAGCTGAATACAGCCGAATTGACCAAATTCAAGGTGAATCGAGATGAATCATGTCCAGTCGTTTGAAATGTGACGAATCGAATCAAAGAGATTAGTGTGGGGAAGGTAAGGTTAGGGTAGGGTAGAGAAGAATAGAATAGAGTAGAATAGAACAGAACAGAAAGAATCGAGTAGACTAGAGTCAAATAGAGTCGAATACTGCCAAAAAGAGCCGAATAGAGTGGAAAAGAGCCGAATAGAACCGAATCGAGTTTAATGGAGCAGAAAGGAGATGAATCGAGCCGATATGACCCGAATCAGGTCGAATTCCGTTCAAGTGTGTCGAATAGCATAGAACAGATTACAGTAGGCTAAGTTAGGGTAGAGTAGGGTAGAATAGAGTGCAGTAGAACAGAAGAGAAGAGAACAGAACTGAAAGAGTAGAATAGGGTCGAGACGAGCAGAGTATAGAAGAGTAGAGTTGAATATTGCCGAATAGAGCCAAATACAGCCAAATAGAGCCCAAAAGAGCTAAATCGATAGAAACCAAGACGTATCACGCCGAATCCCGTGGAATCGTGCCGTATCGCGTCGAATCCCGTCGAATTGCATTGAATCTGATCAATTCCAATCCAATCCAATCCAATCCAATCAATTAGAATAGACTAGAGTAGGGTAGAGTACAATACAATACGGTAGAGAATAGTTTAGGATGGAGTAGAATGGTGTAGCATGGAGTCGAGTGGAGTCGAAAAGAGATAATAGAGTTGAGTAGAGTCTAACAGAGCCGAATAGAGCCTATTCGAGCTGACTAGAGCCGAATGGAGCCGATTAGAGCTGAATCGAACCGATTTGAGCCGATTGAGGATGAATGGAGTGGAAAGGAGCCGATGTGAGCTGAATCGCATCGAGATGCGTGGAATCGAATCCAGTAGAATAGATTAGATTAGGGTAGGATGGAATAGAGTAGACTTGAACACAGTAGAAGAGAATGGAAAGAATACAATAGAATAGAGTAGAAAAGGGTAGAGCAGAGCAGAAGAGTGTAGAGTAGAATAGAGTAGAGTAGAACAGAGTCGAATCAAGCTGAATGGAGACGAAACGAGGCAAATCGCGTCGAATCCCATTGAATCAATTACAGTAGGGTATGGTAGAATAGCGTAGAATGGAGTAGAATGGTGTGCAATGGAATTGAGTAGAGTAGAAAAGAGCTGAAGAGAGCCGAAGAGGGCCGAAGAGGGCCAAATCGAGCTGAATTGAGCGAAATCGAGCCGAATCCAGTGAATCGAGCCTAATGGAGCCGAATCGAGCCTAATCAAGCCGAGTCGACACTATTCGAGACAAATGGAGCCGAATGGACATGAATCGCACCGATTCGGCCCCTAGTCGCGTCAAAATTTGTCGAATTCAATTGAATAGACTAGAGTAGGGGAGGTTCGGGTAGGCTAGGGTAGGGTAGAATGGAGTAGAATAGAATAAAACAGAACAGAACACAACAAAATAGAACAGAACAACACAGAACGAATACAGAAAAGAGTAGGCTAGAGTAGAGTAGAGGGGAATAGAGTAGAGTAGAATAGATTCGAACAGAGCCAAATCGAGCCGAATCACGTCGAAATGGGTTGAATCAAATCCAATCGAATGGATTACAATACCTTAGAGTTGGGTAGCATAGGGTAGGGTAGAATAGAGTAGAATAGTACAGAACAGAGTAGAAACAATACAATAGAATAGAGAAGAGTAGACTAGAGTAGAATAGAGCTGGATAGAGCCGAATGCAGACGAAACGAGAGGAATCGTGTAGAAGCAATTAGAGTAAATTAGAGTGGTGTTGGGTAGGGTAGAGCAGAATAGAGTAGACTAGTGTAGAATAGTGTGGAATGAATAGAATGGAGTCAAATAGAAACGAATAGAGTGGAAAAGAGTCGAATAGAGCAGAATAGGGCCGAAGAACGCCAAATCGAGCAGATTCGAAGCGATTCAAGCCAAAACAAGCTGAATGGAGCCTAACTGAGCCGAATAGAGCCAAATCGAGCCGAATCGAGCCGATTCAAGCTTCATCGCCTCGAATCGCGTTCAATGCGTCAAATCCAATCGAGACGTATAGATTAGAGAAGGGGAGGGGAGGGGAGGGTAGAATAGAACAGAGTAGAGTGGAATAGAAGAGATTAGAACAGAATAGAAGGAATAGAATCGAGTAGAATAAAGTGGAAAAGAGTAGAGTCGAATACATTCGAATAGAGCCGAATAAGCTGAATAGAGACGAATGGCAGCTGAATACAGCCGAAAAGAGCTGTATACTGCCGAATCACACCTAATCGAGCGGAATCAAGCAGAATCGCACTGACTGTCACCGAACAGCGTCGAATCGAATCAGGTCGAATCGAGTCGAGTCACATCGTTTTGAATCAAACAAGGTCAAATCGCTTCATATCGTGTCGAATCCCACGGAATCACGTCGAATAACTTCGAATTGCGTCAAACCTCAGAGAATCCTACTGAATCACGTCGAGTCGCATGGAATCTCATCAAATCCCTTCGGATCTTGCCGAATCCAGTCAAGTCACATCAAATCGCTTTGCACGGAATCGAGTTGAATCCAATAGATTAAAGTAGGCTAGGTTCGGGTGGGGTGCCGTAGGGTCGGGTAGGGTAGAATAGAATAGAGTACAACAGAATAGGAGAGAACAGAACAGAACAGAAAGAATACAACAGAACAGAATAGAGTCAAAGAGAGAGAACATAGCCGAATGGAGCCGAGTGGAGACAAAATGAGACGAATCACGTCCGGTTGCTTCGAATCGCGTCAAATCAAATCGAATCGATTAGAAGAGATTAGGGTAGGGAAGGGTAGAACAGAATAGAGGAAAATAGTGAAGAATGGTGTGGAATGGAGGTGAACGGAGTCCAACAGAGACGGATAGAAATGAATAGAGTACAAAAGGGTCTAATAGGGCCGGATAGGGCCAAATAAGGCCTAATTGAGCAGAATCCAGCAGAATCGATGGAATTCGAGCCTAATCGAGCCGAATGGAGTGAAATGGAGTCAAGTCGAGCCGAATAGAGCCGATGCGAACTGAATCGAGCTGATTCCAGCCTAATCGCGTCAAATCGCGTGGAGATACGTCACATCGAATCTAATCAAATAGATTAGGGGAGGGGCGGGTGGGTAGAATAGAACAGAATAGTACAGAATAGAAAGAATAGAATATAGTACAGTAGGGTAGAGTAGAGAGAGTAAAGCAGAGAAGAGTAGAGCAGAGTAGAATTGAGACAAATAGAGTCAAATAGTGCAGGATATAGCTGAATAGAGCCAATTCTGGCCGAATCGAGTCAAATGGAAACAAAACGAGATGAATCACACCGAATTGCTTCGAATCGCATCCAATCGAATAGATTAGAGTAACGTAGGGTAGAGTAGAACAGAATAGAGTAGAATAGCATAGAATGGAGAAGAGTGGAGTCAAATGGAGTCGAACAGAGACAAATAGAGTAGAAAAGAGTCGACTCGAGCCAAATAGGGCCGAATAAGGCTGAACCGAGTGGAAACGAGCTGAATGGAAGCGATTCGAGCCAAATCGAGCTGAATCGAGCCGACTCAAGCATGATGGTGTCCAGTGGCATCGAAATGCTTTGAATCGAATCAAATGGAATCGATTAGAATAGGTTAGGGTAGGGTAGTTTATGATAGGAAGACTAGGGTAGATGCAAGTAGACTACATTAGAGTAGACAAGAGAAGGCTAGAGTAGAAGCCTAGACTAGTAAGCTGGACTAGTCGGCTAGACTAGTGGCAGAGAGCAGTAGCCTAGACGACTAGTCTTGAATAGTACCCTAAGTCAGTAATCTGAACGAGTACCCTTGCCTGAACTCTTAGCCTAATCTAGTACCCTTGCCTTAACTAGTAGTCCTAACAAGTACCCTTGCCTTAACCAGTAGTCTTCACTAGTACCCTTGCCTTCACTAGTAGTATGCCCTTAACAAGTAGCCTGAACGGGTACCCTTGACTTAACCAGTACCCTCAACAAGTACCCATGCCTTAACTAGTAGCCTGGCCTTAACTAGTAGCCTGGCCTTAACTAGTAGCCTGAACTAGTACACTTGCCTTAAGGAGTACCCTTGCCCGAACTACTCCCCTTAATTAGGACCCTTATTGAGTAACCCTAAGTAGTAGAGTATGGTACGGTGGGGTAGAATAGGGTAGGGAAGCATACGGTGGAACAGAGAAAATAGAAGGAAATAGAATAGAACAGCATAGGTCAGGGTAGGTTAGCTTAGTGCAGGGTATGGTAGAGTAGCATAGGATGGAATAGAGAAAATAGAAAAGGAGACTAGAAAAGAGCAGACTAGATTAGGATAGGGGAGGGTGGGGAGGGTCTTGAGGAATACAGTAGTGTAGAATGGAATAGAATGGTGTGGAATGGAGTCGAATGGATTCAAACAGAGATGAATAGAGTAGAAAAGAGTTGAATAGAGCCGGATAACGCCGAATAGGACCAAATATGGCCGAAATGAGCCGAATCGAGTCGAGTCGACCAGATTCGGAATGAATGGAGCCTAGTGGAGCCGAAATGAGCCAAATAGAGACAAACTGAACCCAGCAAAATCGAGCCAAAACACACTTAATTGCATCCTATTGCATCGGATCTCGTCGAATTCCATCAAATCCCACCAAAACGCATCAAATCTCACGGAATCTCACCGAATGCCGTCGAATTGTCTCAAATCGGGTCGAATGGTGTCAAACTGAATGGAATCGAATTAAATTGAATAGATTAGAGTAGTGTAGGTTAGGCTGGGATTCAGTAGGGAAGGGCACAGAAGAATAGAATAGAGTAGAACAGAAGAGAATACCAAGAGTAGAATGGAGTAGAGTTGAGCAGAGTGGAATAGTCAGAGCCGGGTAGTGCAGAATATAGATGAATAGATCCAATTCAAGCCGAATCGATTCGAATGGAGAGGAAAGGAGACAAATCGTGATGAATCGAATCGATTAGAATAGATTAGAGTAGGGTAGGGTAGAACAGAATAGAAGAGAGTAGAAAAGAGTAGAATGGTGTGGAATGGAGTTGAATGGAGCCAAATAGAGACAAATAAAGTAGAAAGGGTTGAGTAGAGCTGAACAGGGCTGAATAAGGTTCACTCGAGCCTAATTATGCTGAATTGAGCAGAATCGAGACGAATTGACCCAGTTCAAGCCAAATAGAGCTAAATCGAGCCGATTCAAGCCGAATCACATGGAATCGCGTCGAAATGCGTTGAATCGAATAGATTAGTGTCGAGGAGGGTACGGCAGGATAGGTTAGACTACAACACAACAGAACACAATAGAAAGAAGAGAATAGAATTAAGTAGAGTCGGGTCCAGTAGAATAGAGTCAAATCGAGTTGAAGAGAGCCGAAAAGAGCCCAACAGAGCTGAATACAGCCGAATTGACCAAATTCAAGGTGAATCGAGATGAATCATGTCCAGTCGTTTGAAATGTGACGAATCGAATCAAAGAGATTAGTGTGGGGAAGGTAAGGTTAGGGTAGGGTAGAGAAGAATAGAATAGAGTAGAATAGAACAGAACAGAAAGAATCGAGTAGACTAGAGTCAAATAGAGTCGAATACTGCCAAAAAGAGCCGAATAGAGTGGAAAAGAGCCGAATAGAACCGAATCGAGTTTAATGGAGCAGAAAGGAGATGAATCGAACCGATATGACCCGAATCAGGTCGAATTCCGTTCAAGTGTGTCGAATAGCATAGAACAGATTACAGTAGGCTAAGTTAGGGTAGAGTAGGGTAGAATAGAGTGCAGTAGAACAGAAGAGAAGAGAACAGAACTGAAAGAGTAGAATAGGGTCGAGACGAGCAGAGTATAGAAGAGTAGAGTAGAGTCGAATATTGCCCAATAAAGCCAAATACAGCCAAATAGAGCCCAAAAGAGCTAAATCGATAGAAACCAAGACGTATCACGCCGAATCCCGTGGAATCGTGCCGTATCGCGTCGAGTCCCGTCGAATTGCATTGAATCTGATCAATTCCAATCCAATCCAATCCAATCAATTAGAATAGACTAGAGTAGGGTAGAGTACAATACAATACGGTAGAGAATAGTTTAGGATGGAGTAGAATGGTGTAGCATGGAGTCGAGTGGAGTCGAAAAGAGATAATAGAGTTGAGTAGAGTCTAACAGAGCCGAATAGAGCCTATTAGAGCTGACTAGAGCCGAATGGAGCCGATTAGAGCTGAATCGAACCGATTTGAGCCGATTGAGGATGAATGGAGTGGAAAGGAGCCGATTTGAGCTGAATCGCATCGAGATGCGTGGAATCGAATCCAGTAGAATAGATTAGATTAGGGTAGGATGGAATAGAGTAGACTTGAACACAGTAGAAGAGAATGGAAAGAATACAATAGAATAGAGTAGAAAAGGGTAGAGCAGAGCAGAAGAGTGTAGAGTAGAATAGAGTAGAGTAGAACAGAGTCGAATCAAGCTGAATGGAGACGAAACGAGACAAATCGCGTCGAATCCCATTGAATCAATTACAGTAGGGTATGGTAGAATAGCGTAGAATGGAGTAGAATGGTGTGCAATGGAATTGAGTAGAGTAGAAAAGAGCTGAAGAGAGCCGAAGAGGGCCGAAGAGGGCCAAATCGAGCTGAATTGAGCGAAATCGAGCCGAATCCAGTGAATCGAGCCTAATGGAGCCGAATCGAGCCTAATCAAGCCGAGTCGACACTATTCGAGACAAATGGAGCCGAATGGACATGAATCGCACCGATTCGGCCCCTAGTCGCGTCAAAATTTGTCGAATTCAATTGAATAGACTAGAGTAGGGGAGGTTCGGGTAGGCTAGGGTAGGGTAGAATGGAGTAGAATAGAATAAAACAGAACAGAACACAACAAAATAGAACAGAACAACACAGAACGAATACAGAAAAGAGTAGGCTAGAGTAGAGTAGAGGGGAATAGAGTAGAGTAGAATAGATTCGAACAGAGCCAAATCGAGCCGAATCACGTCGAAATGGGTTGAATCAAATCCAATCGAATGGATTACAATACCTTAGAGTTGGGTAGCATAGGATAGGGTAGAATAGAGTAGAATAGTACAGAACAGAGTAGAAACAATACAATAGAATAGAGAAGAGTAGACTAGAGTAGAATAGAGCTGGATAGAGCCGAATGCAGACGAAACGAGAGGAATCGTGTAGAAGCAATTAGAGTAAATTAGAGTGGTGTTGGGTAGGGTAGAGCAGAATAGAGTAGACTAGTGTAGAATAGTGTGGAATGAATAGAATGGAGTCAAATAGAAACGAATAGAGTGGAAAAGAGTCGAATAGAGCAGAATAGGGCCGAAGAACGCCAAATCGAGCAGATTCGAAGCGATTCAAGCCAAAACAAGCTGAATGGAGCCTAACTGAGCCGAATAGAGCCAAATCGAGCCGAATCGAGCCGATTCAAGCTTCATCGCCTCGAATCGCGTTCAATGCGTCAAATCCAATCGAGACGTATAGATTAGAGAAGGGGAGGGGAGGGGAGGGTAGAATAGAACAGAGTAGAGTGGAATAGAAGAGATTAGAACAGAATAGAAGGAATAGAATCGAGTAGAATAAAGTGGAAAAGAGTAGAGTCGAATACATTCGAATAGAGCCGAATAAGCTGAATAGAGACGAATGGCAGCTGAATACAGCCGAAAAGAGCTGTATACTGCCGAATCACACCTAATCGAGCGGAATCAAGCAGAATCGCACTGACTGTCACCGAACAGCGTCGAATCGAATCAGGTCGAATCGAGTCGAGTCACATCGTTTTGAATCAAACAAGGTCAAATCGCTTCATATCGTGTCGAATCCCACGGAATCACGTCGAATAACTTCGAATTGCGTCAAACCTCAGAGAATCCTACTGAATCACGTCGAGTCGCATGGAATCTCATCAAATCCCTTCGGATCTTGCCGAATCCAGTCAAGTCACATCAAATCGCTTTGCACGGAATCGAGTTGAATCCAATAGATTAAAGTAGGCTAGGTTCGGGTGGGGTGCCGTAGGGTCGGGTAGGGTAGAATAGAATAGAGTACAACAGAATAGGAGAGAACAGAACAGAACAGAAAGAATACAACAGAACAGAATAGAGTCAAAGAGAGAGAACATAGCCGAATGGAGCCGAGTGGAGACAAAATGAGACGAATCACGTCCGGTTGCTTCGAATCGCGTCAAATCAAATCGAATCGATTAGAAGAGATTAGGGTAGGGAAGGGTAGAACAGAATAGAGGAAAATAGTGAAGAATGGTGTGGAATGGAGGTGAACGGAGTCCAACAGAGACGGATAGAAATGAATAGAGTACAAAAGGGTCTAATAGGGCCGGATAGGGCCAAATAAGGCCTAATTGAGCAGAATCCAGCAGAATCGATGGAATTCGAGCCTAATCGAGCCGAATGGAGTGAAATGGAGTCAAGTCGAGCCGAATAGAGCCGATGCGAACTGAATCGAGCTGATTCCAGCCTAATCGCGTCAAATCGCGTGGAGATACGTCACATCGAATCTAATCAAATAGATTAGGGGAGGGGCGGGTGGGTAGAATAGAACAGAATAGTACAGAATAGAAAGAATAGAATATAGTACAGTAGGGTAGAGTAGAGAGAGTAAAGCAGAGAAGAGTAGAGCAGAGTAGAATTGAGACAAATAGAGTCAAATAGTGCAGGATATAGCTGAATAGAGCCAATTCTGGCCGAATCGAGTCAAATGGAAACAAAACGAGATGAATCACACCGAATTGCTTCGAATCGCATCCAATCGAATAGATTAGAGTAACGTAGGGTAGAGTAGAACAGAATAGAGTAGAATAGCATAGAATGGAGAAGAGTGGAGTCAAATGGAGTCGAACAGAGACAAATAGAGTAGAAAAGAGTCGACTCGAGCCAAATAGGGCCGAATAAGGCTGAACCGAGTGGAAACGAGCTGAATGGAAGCGATTCGAGCCAAATCGAGCTGAATCGAGCCGACTCAAGCATGATGGTGTCCAGTGGCATCGAAATGCTTTGAATCGAATCAAATGGAATCGATTAGAATAGGTTAGGGTAGGGTAGTTTATGATAGGAAGACTAGGGTAGATGCAAGTAGACTACATTAGAGTAGACAAGAGAAGGCTAGAGTAGAAGCCTAGACTAGTAAGCTGGACTAGTCGGCTAGACTAGTGGCAGAGAGCAGTAGCCTAGACGACTAGTCTTGAATAGTACCCTAAGTCAGTAATCTGAACGAGTACCCTTGCCTGAACTCTTAGCCTAATCTAGTACCCTTGCCTTAACTAGTAGTCCTAACAAGTACCCTTGCCTTAACCAGTAGTCTTCACTAGTACCCTTGCCTTCACTAGTAGTATGCCCTTAACAAGTAGCCTGAACGGGTACCCTTGACTTAACCAGTACCCTCAACAAGTACCCATGCCTTAACTAGTAGCCTGGCCTTAACTAGTAGCCTGGCCTTAACTAGTAGCCTGAACTAGTACACTTGCCTTAAGGAGTACCCTTGCCCGAACTACTCCCCTTAATTAGGACCCTTATTGAGTAACCCTAAGTAGTAGAGTATGGTACGGTGGGGTAGCATAGGGTAGGGAAGCATACGGTGGAACAGAGAAAATAGAAGGAAATAGAATAGAACAGCATAGGTCAGGGTAGGTTAGCTTAGTGCAGGGTATGGTAGAGTAGCATAGGATGGAATAGAGAAAATAGAAAAGGAGACTAGAAAAGAGCAGACTAGATTAGGATAGGGGAGGGTGGGGAGGGTCTTGAGGAATACAGTAGTGTAGAATGGAATAGAATGGTGTGGAATGGAGTCGAATGGATTCAAACAGAGATGAATAGAGTAGAAAAGAGTTGAATAGAGCCGGATAACGCCGAATAGGACCAAATATGGCCGAAATGAGCCGAATCGAGTCGAGTCGACCAGATTCGGAATGAATGGAGCCTAGTGGAGCCGAAATGAGCCAAATAGAGACAAACTGAACCCAGCAAAATCGAGCCAAAACACACTTAATTGCATCCTATTGCATCGGATCTCGTCGAATTCCATCAAATCCCACCAAAACGCATCAAATCTCACGGAATCTCACCGAATGCCGTCGAATTGTCTCAAATCGGGTCGAATGGTGTCAAACTGAATGGAATCGAATTAAATTGAATAGATTAGAGTAGTGTAGGTTAGGCTGGGATTCAGTAGGGAAGGGCACAGAAGAATAGAATAGAGTAGAACAGAAGAGAATACCAAGAGTAGAATGGAGTAGAGTTGAGCAGAGTGGAATAGTCAGAGCCGGGTAGTGCAGAATATAGATGAATAGATCCAATTCAAGCCGAATCGATTCGAATGGAGAGGAAAGGAGACAAATCGTGATGAATCGAATCGATTAGAATAGATTAGAGTAGGGTAGGGTAGAACAGAATAGAAGAGAGTAGAAAAGAGTAGAATGGTGTGGAATGGAGTTGAATGGAGCCAAATAGAGACAAATAAAGTAGAAAGGGTTGAGTAGAGCTGAACAGGGCTGAATAAGGTTCACTCGAGCCTAATTATGCTGAATTGAGCAGAATCGAGACGAATTGACCCAGTTCAAGCCAAATAGAGCTAAATCGAGCCGATTCAAGCCGAATCACATGGAATCGCGTCGAAATGCGTTGAATCGAATAGATTAGTGTCGAGGAGGGTACGGCAGGATAGGTTAGACTACAACACAACAGAACACAATAGAAAGAAGAGAATAGAATTAAGTAGAGTCGGGTCCAGTAGAATAGAGTCAAATCGAGTTGAAGAGAGCCGAAAAGAGCCCAACAGAGCTGAATACAGCCGAATTGACCAAATTCAAGGTGAATCGAGATGAATCATGTCCAGTCGTTTGAAATGTGACGAATCGAATCAAAGAGATTAGTGTGGGGAAGGTAAGGTTAGGGTAGGGTAGAGAAGAATAGAATAGAGTAGAATAGAACAGAACAGAAAGAATCGAGTAGACTAGAGTCAAATAGAGTCGAATACTGCCAAAAAGAGCCGAATAGAGTGGAAAAGAGCCGAATAGAACCGAATCGAGTTTAATGGAGCAGAAAGGAGATGAATCGAGCCGATATGACCCGAATCAGGTCGAATTCCGTTCAAGTGTGTCGAATAGCATAGAACAGATTACAGTAGGCTAAGTTAGGGTAGAGTAGGGTAGAATAGAGTGCAGTAGAACAGAAGAGAAGAGAACAGAACTGAAAGAGTAGAATAGGGTCGAGACGAGCAGAGTATAGAAGAGTAGAGTAGAGTCGAATATTGCCCAATAAAGCCAAATACAGCCAAATAGAGCCCAAAAGAGCTAAATCGATAGAAACCAAGACGTATCACGCCGAATCCCGTGGAATCGTGCCGTATCGCGTCGAGTCCCGTCGAATTGCATTGAATCTGATCAATTCCAATCCAATCCAATCCAATCAATTAGAATAGACTAGAGTAGGGTAGAGTACAATACAATACGGTAGAGAATAGTTTAGGATGGAGTAGAATGGTGTAGCATGGAGTCGAGTGGAGTCGAAAAGAGATAATAGAGTTGAGTAGAGTCTAACAGAGCCGAATAGAGCCTATTAGAGCTGACTAGAGCCGAATGGAGCCGATTAGAGCTGAATCGAACCGATTTGAGCCGATTGAGGATGAATGGAGTGGAAAGGAGCCGATTTGAGCTGAATCGCATCGAGATGCGTGGAATCGAATCCAGTAGAATAGATTAGATTAGGGTAGGATGGAATAGAGTAGACTTGAACACAGTAGAAGAGAATGGAAAGAATACAATAGAATAGAGTAGAAAAGGGTAGAGCAGAGCAGAAGAGTGTAGAGTAGAATAGAGTAGAGTAGAACAGAGTCGAATCAAGCTGAATGGAGACGAAACGAGACAAATCGCGTCGAATCCCATTGAATCAATTACAGTAGGGTATGGTAGAATAGCGTAGAATGGAGTAGAATGGTGTGCAATGGAATTGAGTAGAGTAGAAAAGAGCTGAAGAGAGCCGAAGAGGGCCGAAGAGGGCCAAATCGAGCTGAATTGAGCGAAATCGAGCCGAATCCAGTGAATCGAGCCTAATGGAGCCGAATCGAGCCTAATCAAGCCGAGTCGACACTATTCGAGACAAATGGAGCCGAATGGACATGAATCGCACCGATTCGGCCCCTAGTCGCGTCAAAATTTGTCGAATTCAATTGAATAGACTAGAGTAGGGGAGGTTCGGGTAGGCTAGGGTAGGGTAGAATGGAGTAGAATAGAATAAAACAGAACAGAACACAACAAAATAGAACAGAACAACACAGAACGAATACAGAAAAGAGTAGGCTAGAGTAGAGTAGAGGGGAATAGAGTAGAGTAGAATAGATTCGAACAGAGCCAAATCGAGCCGAATCACGTCGAAATGGGTTGAATCAAATCCAATCGAATGGATTACAATACCTTAGAGTTGGGTAGCATAGGATAGGGTAGAATAGAGTAGAATAGTACAGAACAGAGTAGAAACAATACAATAGAATAGAGAAGAGTAGACTAGAGTAGAATAGAGCTGGATAGAGCCGAATGCAGACGAAACGAGAGGAATCGTGTAGAAGCAATTAGAGTAAATTAGAGTGGTGTTGGGTAGGGTAGAGCAGAATAGAGTAGACTAGTGTAGAATAGTGTGGAATGAATAGAATGGAGTCAAATAGAAACGAATAGAGTGGAAAAGAGTCGAATAGAGCAGAATAGGGCCGAAGAATGCCAAATCGAGCAGATTCGAAGCAATTCAAGCCAAAACAAGCTGAATGGAGCCTAACTGAGCCGAATAGAGCCAAATCGAGCCGAATCGAGCCGATTCAAGCTTCATCGCCTCGAATCGCGTTCAATGCGTCAAATCCAATCGAGACGTATAGATTAGAGAAGGGGAGGGGAGGGGAGGGTAGAATAGAACAGAGTAGAGTGGAATAGAAGAGATTAGAACAGAATAGAAGGAATAGAATCGAGTAGAATAAAGTGGAAAAGAATAGAGTCGAATACATTCGAATAGAGCCGAATAAGCTGAATAGAGACGAATGGCAGCTGAATACAGCCGAAAAGAGCTGTATACTGCCGAATCACACCTAATCGAGCGGAATCAAGCAGAATCGCACTGACTGTCACCGAACAGCGTCGAATCGAATCAGGTCGAATCGAGTCGAGTCACATCGTATTGAATCAAACAAGGTCAAATCGCTTCATATCGTGTCGAATCCCACGGAATCACGTCGAATAACTTCGAATTGCGTCAAACCTCAGAGAATCCTACTGAATCACGTCGAGTCGCATGGAATCTCATCAAATCCCTTCGGATCTTGCCGAATCCAGTCAAGTCACATCAAATCGCTTTGCACGGAATCGAGTTGAATCCAATAGATTAAAGTAGGCTAGGTTCGGGTGGGGTGCCGTAGGGTCGGGTAGGGTAGAATAGAATAGAGTACAACAGAATAGGAGAGAACAGAACAGAACAGAAAGAATACAACAGAACAGAATAGAGTCAAAGAGAGAGAACATAGCCGAATGGAGCCGAGTGGAGACAAAATGAGACGAATCACGTCCGGTTGCTTCGAATCGCGTCAAATCAAATCGAATCGATTAGAAGAGATTAGGGTAGGGAAGGGTAGAACAGAATAGAGGAAAATAGTGAAGAATGGTGTGGAATGGAGGTGAACGGAGTCCAACAGAGACGGATAGAAATGAATAGAGTACAAAAGGGTCTAATAGGGCCGGATAGGGCCAAATAAGGCCTAATTGAGCAGAATCCAGCAGAATCGATGGAATTCGAGCCTAATCGAGCCGAATGGAGTGAAATGGAGTCAAGTCGAGCCGAATAGAGCCGATGCGAACTGAATCGAGCTGATTCCAGCCTAATCGCGTCAAATCGCGTGGAGATACGTCACATCGAATCTAATCAAATAGATTAGGGGAGGGGCGGGTGGGTAGAATAGAACAGAATAGTACAGAATAGAAAGAATAGAATATAGTACAGTAGGGTAGAGTAGAGAGAGTAAAGCAGAGAAGAGTAGAGCAGAGTAGAATTGAGACAAATAGAGTCAAATAGTGCAGGATATAGCTGAATAGAGCCAATTCTGGCCGAATCGAGTCAAATGGAAACAAAACGAGATGAATCACACCGAATTGCTTCGAATCGCATCCAATCGAATAGATTAGAGTAACGTAGGGTAGAGTAGAACAGAATAGAGTAGAATAGCATAGAATGGAGAAGAGTGGAGTCAAATGGAGTCGAACAGAGACAAATAGAGTAGAAAAGAGTCGACTCGAGCCAAATAGGGCCGAATAAGGCTGAACCGAGTGGAAACGAGCTGAATGGAAGCGATTCGAGCCAAATCGAGCTGAATCGAGCCGACTCAAGCATGATGGTGTCCAGTGGCATCGAAATGCTTTGAATCGAATCAAATGGAATCGATTAGAATAGGTTAGGGTAGGGTAGTTTATGATAGGAAGACTAGGGTAGATGCAAGTAGACTACATTAGAGTAGACAAGAGAAGGCTAGAGTAGAAGCCTAGACTAGTAAGCTGGACTAGTCGGCTAGACTAGTGGCAGAGAGCAGTAGCCTAGACGACTAGTCTTGAATAGTACCCTAAGTCAGTAATCTGAACGAGTACCCTTGCCTAAACTCTTAGCCTAATCTAGTACCCTTGCCTTAACTAGTAGTCCTAACAAGTACCCTTGCCTTAACCAGTAGTCTTCACTAGTACCCTTGCCTTCACTAGTAGTATGCCCTTAACAAGTAGCCTGAACGGGTACCCTTGACTTAACCAGTACCCTCAACAAGTACCCATGCCTTAACTAGTAGCCTGGCCTTAAATAGTAGCCTGGCCTTAACTAGTAGCCTGAACTAGTACACTTGCCTTAAGGAGTACCCTTGCCCGAACTACTCCCCTTAATTAGGACCCTTATTGAGTAACCCTAAGTAGTAGAGTATGGTACGGTGGGGTAGCATAGGGTAGGGAAGCATACGGTGGAACAGAGAAAATAGAAGGAAATAGAATAGAACAGCATAGGTCAGGGTAGGTTAGCTTAGTGCAGGGTATGGTAGAGTAGCATAGGATGGAATAGAGAAAATAGAAAAGGAGACTAGAAAAGAGCAGACTAGATTAGGATAGGGGAGGGTGGGGAGGGTCTTGAGGAATACAGTAGTGTAGAATGGAATAGAATGGTGTGGAATGGAGTCGAATGGATTCAAACAGAGATGAATAGAGTAGAAAAGAGTTGAATAGAGCCGGATAACGCCGAATAGGACCAAATATGGCCGAAATGAGCCGAATCGAGTCGAGTCGACCAGATTCGGAATGAATGGAGCC
This sequence comes from Loxodonta africana, assembly GCF_030014295.1. Lineage (NCBI taxonomy): Eukaryota > Metazoa > Chordata > Mammalia > Proboscidea > Elephantidae > Loxodonta > Loxodonta africana. The sequence goes on from NW_026975070.1 coordinate 149,622, forward strand.
TAGTGGAGCCGAAATGAGCCAAATAGAGACAAACTGAACCCAGCAAAATCGAGCCAAAACACACTTAATTGCATCCTATTGCATCGGATCTCGTCGAATTCCATCAAATCCCACCAAAACGCATCAAATCTCATGGAATCTCACCGAATGCCGTCGAATTGTCTCAAATCGGGTCGAATGGTGTCAAACTGAATGGAATCGAATTAAATTGAATAGATTAGAGTAGTGTAGGTTAGGCTGGGATTCAGTAGGGAAGGGCACAGAAGAATAGAATAGAGTAGAACAGAAGAGAATACCAAGAGTAGAACGGAGTAGAGTTGAGCAGAGTGGAATAGTCAGAGCCGGGTAGTGCAGAATATAGATGAATAGATCCAATTCAAGCCGAATCGATTCGAATGGAGAGGAAAGGAGACAAATCGTGATGAATCGAATCGATTAGAATAGATTAGAGTAGGGTAGGGTAGAACAGAATAGAAGAGAGTAGAAAAGAGTAGAATGGTGTGGAATGGAGTTGAATGGAGCCAAATAGAGACAAATAAAGTAGAAAGGGTTGAGTAGAGCTGAACAGGGCTGAATAAGGTTCACTCGAGCCTAATTATGCTGAATTGAGCAGAATCGAGACGAATTGACCCAGTTCAAGCCAAATAGAGCTAAATCGAGCCGATTCAAGCCGAATCACATGGAATCGCGTCGAAATGCGTTGAATCGAATAGATTAGTGTCGAGGAGGGTACGGCAGGAGAGGCTAGACTACAACACAACAGAACACAATAGAAAGAAGAGAATAGAATTAAGTAGAGTCGGGTCCAGTAGAATAGAGTCAAATCGAGTTGAAGAGAGCCGAAAAGAGCCCAACAGAGCTGAATACAGCCGAATTGACCAAATTCAAGGTGAATCGAGATGAATCATGTCCAGTCGTTTGAAATGTGACGAATCGAATCAAAGAGATTAGTGTGGGGAAGGTAAGGTTAGGGTAGGGTAGAGAAGAATAGAATAGAGTAGAATAGAACAGAACAGAAAGAATCGAGTAGACTAGAGTCAAATAGAGTCGAATACTGCCAAAAAGAGCCGAATAGAGTGGAAAAGAGCCGAATAGAACCGAATCGAGTTTAATGGAGCAGAAAGGAGATGAATCGAGCCGATATGACCCGAATCAGGTCGAATTCCGTTCAAGTGTGTCGAATAGCATAGAACAGATTACAGTAGGCTAAGTTAGGGTAGAGTAGGGTAGAATAGAGTGCAGTAGAACAGAAGAGAAGAGAACAGAACTGAAAGAGTAGAATAGGGTCGAGACGAGCAGAGTATAGAAGAGTAGAGTTGAATATTGCCGAATAGAGCCAAATACAGCCAAATAGAGCCCAAAAGAGCTAAATCGATAGAAACCAAGACGTATCACGCCGAATCCCGTGGAATCGTGCCGTATCGCGTCGAGTCCCGTCGAATTGCATTGAATCTGATCAATTCCAATCCAATCCAATCCAATCAATTAGAATAGACTAGAGTAGGGTAGAGTACAATACAATACGGTAGAGAATAGTTTAGGATGGAGTAGAATGGTGTAGCATGGAGTCGAGTGGAGTCGAAAAGAGATAATAGAGTTGAGTAGAGTCTAACAGAGCCGAATAGAGCCTATTAGAGCTGACTAGAGCCGAATGGAGCCGATTAGAGCTGAATCGAACCGATTTGAGCCGATTGGGGATGAATGGAGTGGAAAGGAGCCGATTTGAGCTGAATCGCATTGAGATGCGTGGAATCGAATCCAGTAGAATAGATTAGATTAGGGTAGGATGGAATAGAGTAGACTTGAACACAGTAGAAGAGAATGGAAAGAATACAATAGAATAGAGTAGAAAAGGGTAGAGCAGAGCAGAAGAGTGTAGAGTAGAATAGAGTAGAGTAGAACAGAGTCGAATCAAGCTGAATGGAGACGAAACGAGACAAATCGCGTCGAATCCCATCGAATCAATTACAGTAGGGTATGGTAGAATAGCGTAGAATGGAGTAGAATGGTGTGCAATGGAATTGAGTAGAGTAGAAAAGAGCTGAAGAGAGCCGAAGAGGGCCGAAGAGGGCCAAATCGAGCTGAATTGAGCGAAATTGAGCCGAATCCAGTGAATCGAGCCTAATGGAGCCGAATCGAGCCTAATCAAGCCGAATCGACACTATTCGAGACAAATGGAGCCGAATGGACATGAATCGCACCGATTCGGCCCCTAGTCGCGTCAAAATTTGTCGAATTCAATTGAATAGACTAGAGTAGGGGAGGTTCGGGTAGGCTAGGGTAGGGTAGAATGGAGTAGAATAGAATAAAACAGAACAGAACACAACAAAATAGAACAGAACAACACAGAACGAATACAGAAAAGAGTAGGCGAGAGTAGAGTAGAGGGGAATAGAGTAGAGTAGAATAGATTCGAACAGAGCCAAATCGAGCCGAATCACGTCGAAATGGGTTGAATCAAATCCAATCGAATGGATTACAATACCTTAGAGTTGGGTAGCATAGGGTAGGGTAGAATAGAGTAGAATAGTACAGAACAGAGTAGAAACAATACAATAGAATAGAGAAGAGTAGACTAGAGTAGAATAGAGCTGGATAGAGCCGAATGCAGACGAAACGAGAGGAATCGTGTAGAAGCAATTAGAGTAAATTAGAGTGGTGTTGGGTAGGGTAGAGCAGAATAGAGTAGACTAGTGTAGAATAGTGTGGAATGAATAGAATGGAGTCAAATAGAAACGAATAGAGTGGAAAAGAGTCGAATAGAGCAGAATAGGGCCGAAGAACGCCAAATCGAGCAGATTCGAAGCGATTCAAGCCAAAACAAGCTGAATGGAGCTTAACTGAGCCGAATAGAGCCAAATCGAGCCGAATCGAGCCGATTCAAGCTTCATCGCCTCGAATCGCGTTCAATGCGTCAAATCCAATCGAGACGTATAGATTAGAGAAGGGGAGGGGAGGGGAGGGTAGAATAGAACAGAGTAGAGTGGAATAGAAGAGATTAGAACAGAATAGAAGGAATAGAATCGAGTAGAATAGAGTGGAAAAGAGTAGAGTCGAATACATTCGAATAGAGCCGAATAAGCTGAATAGAGACGAATGGCAGCTGAATACAGCCGAAAAGAGCTGTATACTGCCGAATCACACCTAATCGAGCGGAATCAAGCAGAATCGCACTGACTGTCACCGAACAGCGTCGAATCGAATCAGGTCGAATCGAGTCGAGTCACATCGTTTTGAATCAAACAAGGTCAAATCGCTTCATATCGTGTCGAATCCCACGGAATCACGTCGAATAACTTCGAATTGCGTCAAACCTCAGAGAATCCTACTGAATCACGTCGAGTCGCATGGAATCTCATCAAATCCCTTCGGATCTTGCCGAATCCAGTCAAGTCACATCAAATCGCTTTGCACGGAATCGAATTGAATCCAATAGATTAAAGTAGGCTAGGTTCGGGTGGGGTGCCGTAGGGTCGGGTAGGGTAGAATAGAATAGAGTACAACAGAATAGGAGAGAACAGAACAGAACAGAAAGAATACAACAGAACAGAATAGAGTCAAAGAGAGAGAACATAGCCGAATGGAGCCGAGTGGAGACAAAATGAGACGAATCACGTCCGGTTGCTTCGAATCGCGTCAAATCAAATCGAATCGATTAGAAGAGATTAGGGTAGGGAAGGGTAGAACAGAATAGAGGAAAATAGTGAAGAATGGTGTGGAATGGAGGTGAATGGAGTCCAACAGAGACGGATAGAAATGAATAGAGTACAAAAGGGTCTAATAGGGCCGGATAGGGCCAAATAAGGCCTAATTGAGCAGAATCCAGCAGAATCGATGGAATTCGAGCCTAATCGAGCCGAATGGAGTGAAATGGAGTCAAGTCGAGCCGAATAGAGCCGATGCGAACTGAATCGAGCTGATTCCAGCCTAATCACGTCAAATCGCGTGGAGATACGTCACATCGAATCTAATCAAATAGATTAGGGGAGGGGCGGGTGGGTAGAATAGAACAGAATAGTACAGAATAGAAAGAATAGAATATAGTACAGTAGGGTAGAGTAGAGAGAGTAAAGCAGAGAAGAGTAGAGCAGAGTAGAATTGAGACAAATAGAGTCAAATAGTGCAGGATATAGCTGAATAGAGCCAATTCTGGCCGAATCGAGTCAAACGGAACCAAAACGAGATGAATCACACCGAATTGCTTCGAATCGCATCCAATCGAATAGATTAGAGTAACGTAGGGTAGAGTAGAACAGAATAGAGTAGAATAGCGTAGAATGGAGAAGAGTGGAGTCAAATGGAGTCGAACAGAGACAAATAGAGTAGAAAAGAGTCGACTCGAGCCAAATAGGGCCGAATAAGGCTGAACCGAGTGGAAACGAGCTGAATGGAAGCGATTCGAGCCAAATCGAGCTGAATCGAGCCGACTCAAGCATGATGGTGTCCAGTGGCATCGAAATGCTTTGAATCGAATCAAATGGAATCGGTTAGAATAGGTTAGGGTAGGGTAGTTTATGATAGGAAGACTAGGGTAGATGCAAGTAGACTACATTAGAGTAGACAAGAGAAGGCTAGAGTAGAAGCCTAGGCTAGTAAGCTGGACTAGTCGGCTAGACTAGTGGCAGAGAGCAGTAGCCTAGACGACTAGTCTTGAATAGTACCCTAAGTCAGTAATCTGAACGAGTACCCTTGCCTGAACTCTTAGCCTAATCTAGTACCCTTGCCTTAACTAGTAGTCCTAACAAGTACCCTTGCCTTAACCAGTAGTCTTCACTAGTACCCTTGCCTTCACTAGTAGTATGCCCTTAACAAGTAGCCTGAATGGGTACCCTTGCCTTAACCAGTACCCTCAACAAGTACCCATGCCTTAACTAGTAGCCTGGCCTTAACTAGTAGCCTGAACTAGTACACTTGCCTTAAGAAGTACCCTTGCCCGAACTACTCCCCTTAATTAGGACCCTTATTGAGTAACCCTAAGTAGTAGAGTATGGTACGGTGGGGTAGCATAGGGTAGGGAAGCATACGGTGGAACAGAGAAAATAGAAGGAAATAGAATAGAACAGCATAGGTCAGGGTAGGTTAGCTTAGTGCAGGGTATGGTAGAGTAGCATAGGATGGAATAGAGAAAATAGAAAAGGAGACTAGAAAAGAGCAGACTAGATTAGGATAGGGGAGGGTGGGGGAGGGTCTTGTAGAATACAGTAGTGTAGAATGGAATAGAATGGTGTGGAATGGAGTCGAATGGGTTCGAACAGAGATGAATAGAGTAGAAAAGAGTTGAATAGAGCCGGATAACGCCGAATAGGACCAAATATGGCCGAAATGAGCCGAATCGAGTCGAGTCGACCAGATTCGGGATGAATGGAGCCTAGTGGAGCTGAAATGAGCCAAATAGAGACAAACTGAACCCAGCAAAATCGAGCCAAAACACACTTAATTGCATCCTATTGCATCGGATCTCGTCGAATTCCATCAAATCCCACCAAAACGCATCAAATCTCACGGAATCTCACCGAATGCCGTCGAATTGTCTCAAATCGGGTCGAATGGTGTCAAACTGAATGGAATCGAATTAAATTGAATAGATTAGAGTAGTGTAGGTTAGGCTGGGATTCAGTAGGGAAGGGCACAGAAGAATAGAATAGAGTAGAACAGAAGAGAATACCAAGAGTAGAATGGAGTAGAGTTGAGCAGAGTGGAATAGTCAGAGCCGGGTAGTGCAGAATATAGATGAATAGATCCAATTCAAGCCGAATCGATTCGAATGGAGAGGAAAGGAGACAAATCGTGATGAATCGAATCGATTAGAATAGATTAGAGTAGGGTAGGGTAGAACAGAATAGAAGAGAGTAGAAAAGAGTAGAATGGTGTGGAATGGAGTTGAATGGAGCCAAATAGAGACAAATAAAGTAGAAAGGGTTGAGTAGAGCTGAACAGGGCTGAATAAGGTTCACTCGAGCCTAATTATGCTGAATTGAGCAGAATCGAGACGAATTGACCCAGTTCAAGCCAAATAGAGCTAAATCGAGCCGATTCAAGCCGAATCACATGGAATCGCGTCGAAATGCGTTGAATCGAATAGATTAGTGTCGAGGAGGGTACGGCAGGAGAGGCTAGACTACAACACAACAGAACACAATAGAAAGAAGAGAATAGAATTAAGTAGAGTCGGGTCCAGTAGAATAGAGTCAAATCGAGTTGAAGAGAGCCGAAAAGAGCCCAACAGAGCTGAATACAGCCGAATTGACCAAATTCAAGGTGAATCGAGATGAATCATGTCCAGTCGTTTGAAATGTGACGAATCGAATCAAAGAGATTAGTGTGGGGAAGGTAAGGTTAGGGTAGGGTAGAGAAGAATAGAATAGAGTAGAATAGAACAGAACAGAAAGAATCGAGTAGACTAGAGTCAAATAGAGTCGAATACTGCCAAAAAGAGCCGAATAGAGTGGAAAAGAGCCGAATAGAACCGAATCGAGTTTAATGGAGCAGAAAGGAGATGAATCGAGCCGATATGACCCGAATCAGGTCGAATTCCGTTCAAGTGTGTCGAATAGCATAGAACAGATTACAGTAGGCTAAGTTAGGGTAGAGTAGGGTAGAATAGAGTGCAGTAGAACAGAAGAGAAGAGAACAGAACTGAAAGAGTAGAATAGGGTCGAGACGAGCAGAGTATAGAAGAGTAGAGTTGAATATTGCCGAATAGAGCCAAATACAGCCAAATAGAGCCCAAAAGAGCTAAATCGATAGAAACCAAGACGTATCACGCCGAATCCCGTGGAATCGTGCCGTATCGCGTCGAGTCCCGTCGAATTGCATTGAATCTGATCAATTCCAATCCAATCCAATCCAATCAATTAGAATAGACTAGAGTAGGGTAGAGTACAATACAATACGGTAGAGAATAGTTTAGGATGGAGTAGAATGGTGTAGCATGGAGTCGAGTGGAGTCGAAAAGAGATAATAGAGTTGAGTAGAGTCTAACAGAGCCGAATAGAGCCTATTAGAGCTGACTAGAGCCGAATGGAGCCGATTAGAGCTGAATCGAAGCGATTTGAGCCGATTGGGGATGAATGGAGTGGAAAGGAGCCGATTTGAGCTGAATCGCATTGAGATGCGTGGAATCGAATCCAGTAGAATAGATTAGATTAGGGTAGGATGGAATAGAGTAGACTTGAACACAGTAGAAGAGAATGGAAAGAATACAATAGAATAGAGTAGAAAAGGGTAGAGCAGAGCAGAAGAGTGTAGAGTAGAATAGAGTAGAGTAGAACAGAGTCGAATCAAGCTGAATGGAGACGAAACGAGACAAATCGCGTCGAATCCCATCGAATCAATTACAGTAGGGTATGGTAGAATAGCGTAGAATGGAGTAGAATGGTGTGCAATGGAATTGAGTAGAGTAGAAAAGAGCTGAAGAGAGCCGAAGAGGGCCGAAGAGGGCCAAATCGAGCTGAATTGAGCGAAATCGAGCCGAATCCAGTGAATCGAGCCTAATGGAGCCGAATCGAGCCTAATCAAGCCGAATCGACACTATTCGAGACAAATGGAGCCGAATGGACATGAATCGCACCGATTCGGCCCCTAGTCGCGTCAAAATTTGTCGAATTCAATTGAATAGACTAGAGTAGGGGAGGTTCGGGTAGGCTAGGGTAGGGTAGAATGGAGTAGAATAGAATAAAACAGAACAGAACACAACAAAATAGAACAGAACAACACAGAACGAATACAGAAAAGAGTAGGCGAGAGTAGAGTAGAGGGGAATAGAGTAGAGTAGAATAGATTCGAACAGAGCCAAATCGAGCCGAATCACGTCGAAATGGGTTGAATCAAATCCAATCGAATGGATTACAATACCTTAGAGTTGGGTAGCATAGGGTAGGGTAGAATAGAGTAGAATAGTACAGAACAGAGTAGAAACAATACAATAGAATAGAGAAGAGTAGACTAGAGTAGAATAGAGCTGGATAGAGCCGAATGCAGACGAAACGAGAGGAATCGTGTAGAAGCAATTAGAGTAAATTAGAGTGGTGTTGGGTAGGGTAGAGCAGAATAGAGTAGACTAGTGTAGAATAGTGTGGAATGAATAGAATGGAGTCAAATAGAAACGAATAGAGTGGAAAAGAGTCGAATAGAGCAGAATAGGGCCGAAGAACGCCAAATCGAGCAGATTCGAAGCGATTCAAGCCAAAACAAGCTGAATGGAGCTTAACTGAGCCGAATAGAGCCAAATCGAGCCGAATCGAGCCGATTCAAGCTTCATCGCCTCGAATCGCGTTCAATGCGTCAAATCCAATCGAGACGTATAGATTAGAGAAGGGGAGGGGAGGGGAGGGTAGAATAGAACAGAGTAGAGTGGAATAGAAGAGATTAGAACAGAATAGAAGGAATAGAATCGAGTAGAATAGAGTGGAAAAGAGTAGAGTCGAATACATTCGAATAGAGCCGAATAAGCTGAATAGAGACGAATGGCAGCTGAATACAGCCGAAAAGAGCTGTATACTGCCGAATCACACCTAATCGAGCGGAATCAAGCAGAATCGCACTGACTGTCACCGAACAGCGTCGAATCGAATCAGGTCGAATCGAGTCGAGTCACATCGTTTTGAATCAAACAAGGTCAAATCGCTTCATATCGTGTCGAATCCCACGGAATCACGTCGAATAACTTCGAATTGCGTCAAACCTCAGAGAATCCTACTGAATCACGTCGAGTCGCATGGAATCTCATCAAATCCCTTCGGATCTTGCCGAATCCAGTCAAGTCACATCAAATCGCTTTGCACGGAATCGAGTTGAATCCAATAGATTAAAGTAGGCTAGGTTCGGGTGGGGTGCCGTAGGGTCGGGTAGGGTAGAATAGAATAGAGTACAACAGAATAGGAGAGAACAGAACAGAACAGAAAGAATACAACAGAACAGAATAGAGTCAAAGAGAGAGAACATAGCCGAATGGAGCCGAGTGGAGACAAAATGAGACGAATCACGTCCGGTTGCTTCGAATCGCGTCAAATCAAATCGAATCGATTAGAAGAGATTAGGGTAGGGAAGGGTAGAACAGAATAGAGGAAAATAGTGAAGAATGGTGTGGAATGGAGGTGAATGGAGTCCAACAGAGACGGATAGAAATGAATAGAGTACAAAAGGGTCTAATAGGGCCGGATAGGGCCAAATAAGGCCTAAATGAGCAGAATCCAGCAGAATCGATGGAATTCGAGCCTAATCGAGCCGAATGGAGTGAAATGGAGTCAAGTCGAGCCGAATAGAGCCGATGCGAACTGAATCGAGCTGATTCCAGCCTAATCACGTCAAATCGCGTGGAGATACGTCACATCGAATCTAATCAAATAGATTAGGGGAGGGGCGGGTGGGTAGAATAGAACAGAATAGTACAGAATAGAAAGAATAGAATATAGTACAGTAGGGTAGAGTAGAGAGAGTAAAGCAGAGAAGAGTAGAGCAGAGTAGAATTGAGACAAATAGAGTCAAATAGTGCAGGATATAGCTGAATAGAGCCAATTCTGGCCGAATCGAGTCAAACGGAACCAAAACGAGATGAATCACACCGAATTGCTTCGAATCGCATCCAATCGAATAGATTAGAGTAACGTAGGGTAGAGTAGAACAGAATAGAGTAGAATAGCGTAGAATGGAGAAGAGTGGAGTCAAATGGAGTCGAACAGAGACAAATAGAGTAGAAAAGAGTCGACTCGAGCCAAATAGGGCCGAATAAGGCTGAACCGAGTGGAAACGAGCTGAATGGAAGCGATTCGAGCCAAATCGAGCTGAATCGAGCCGACTCAAGCATGATGGTGTCCAGTGGCATCGAAATGCTTTGAATCGAATCAAATGGAATCGGTTAGAATAGGTTAGGGTAGGGTAGTTTATGATAGGAAGACTAGGGTAGATGCAAGTAGACTACATTAGAGTAGACAAGAGAAGGCTAGAGTAGAAGCCTAGGCTAGTAAGCTGGACTAGTCGGCTAGACTAGTGGCAGAGAGCAGTAGCCTAGACGACTAGTCTTGAATAGTACCCTAAGTCAGTAATCTGAACGAGTACCCTTGCCTGAACTCTTAGCCTAATCTAGTACCCTTGCCTTAACTAGTAGTCCTAACAAGTACCCTTGCCTTAACCAGTAGTCTTCACTAGTACCCTTGCCTTCACTAGTAGTATGCCCTTAACAAGTAGCCTGAATGGGTACCCTTGCCTTAACCAGTACCCTCAACAAGTACCCATGCCTTAACTAGTAGCCTGGCCTTAACTAGTAGCCTGAACTAGTACACTTGCCTTAAGAAGTACCCTTGCCCGAACTACTCCCCTTAATTAGGACCCTTATTGAGTAACCCTAAGTAGTAGAGTATGGTACGGTGGGGTAGCATAGGGTAGGGAAGCATACGGTGGAACAGAGAAAATAGAAGGAAATAGAATAGAACAGCATAGGTCAGGGTAGGTTAGCTTAGTGCAGGGTATGGTAGAGTAGCATAGGATGGAATAGAGAAAATAGAAAAGGAGACTAGAAAAGAGCAGACTAGATTAGGATAGGGGAGGGTGGGGGAGGGTCTTGTAGAATACAGTAGTGTAGAATGGAATAGAAATGGCCGAAATGAGCCGAATCGAGTCGAGTCGACCAGATTCGGGATGAATGGAGCCTAGTGGAGCTGAAATGAGCCAAATAGAGACAAACTGAACCCAGCAAAATCGAGCCAAAACACACTTAATTGCATCCTATTGCATCGGATCTCGTCGAATTCCATCAAATCCCACCAAAACGCATCAAATCTCACGGAATCTCACCGAATGCCGTCGAATTGTCTCAAATCGGGTCGAATGGTGTCAAACTGAATGGAATCGAATGAAATTGAATAGATTAGAGTAGTGTAGGTTAGGCTGGGATTCAGTAGGGAAGGGCACAGAAGAATAGAATAGAGTAGAACAGAAGAGAATACCAAGAGTAGAATGGAGTAGAGTTGAGCAGAGTGGAATAGTCAGAGCCGGGTAGTGCAGAATATAGATGAATAGATCCAATTCAAGCCGAATCGATTCGAATGGAGAGGAAAGGAGACAAATCGTGATGAATCGAATCGATTAGAATAGATTAGAGTAGGGTAGGGTAGAACAGAATAGAATAGAGTAGAAAAGAGTAGAATGGTGTGGAATGGAGTTGAATGGAGCCAAATAGAGACAAATAAAGTAGAAAGGGTTGAGTAGAGCTGAACAGGGCTGAATAAGGTTCACTCGAGCCTAATTATGCTGAATTGAGCAGAATCGAGACGAATTGACCCAGTTCAAGCCAAATAGAGCTAAATCGAGCCGATTCAAGCCGAATCACATGGAATCGCGTCGAAATGCGTTGAATCGAATAGATTAGTGTCGAGGAGGGTACGGCAGGAGAGGCTAGACTACAACACAACAGAACACAATAGAAAGAAGAGAATAGAATTAAGTAGAGTCGGGTCCAGTAGAATAGAGTCAAATCGAGTTGAAGAGAGCCGAAAAGAGCCCAACAGAGCTGAATACAGCCGAATTGACCAAATTCAAGGTGAATCGAGATGAATCATGTCCAGTCGTTTGAAATGTGACGAATCGAATCAAAGAGATTAGTGTGGGGAAGGTAAGGTTAGGGTAGGGTAGAGAAGAATAGAATAGAGTAGAATAGAACAGAACAGAAAGAATCGAGTAGACTAGAGTCAAATAGAGTCGAATACTGCCAAAAAGAGCCGAATAGAGTGGAAAAGAGCCGAATAGAACCGAATCGAGTTTAATGGAGCAGAAAGGAGATGAATCGAGCCGATATGACCCGAATCAGGTCGAATTCCGTTCAAGTGTGTCGAATAGCATAGAACAGATTACAGTAGGCTAAGTTAGGGTAGAGTAGGGTAGAATAGAGTGCAGTAGAACAGAAGAGAAGAGAACAGAACTGAAAGAGTAGAATAGGGTCGAGACGAGCAGAGTATAGAAGAGTAGAGTAGAGTCGAATATTGCCCAATAAAGCCAAATACAGTCAAAATGAGCCAAAAAGAGCTAAATCGATAGAAACCAAGACGTATCACGCCGAATCCCGTGGAATCGTGCCGTATCGCGTCGAATCCCGTCGAATTGCATTGAATCTGATCAATTCCAATCCAATCCAATCCAATCAATTAGAATAGACTAGAGTAGGGTAGAGTACAATACAATACGGTAGAGAATAGTTTAGGATGGAGTAGAATGGTGTAGCATGGAGTCGAGTGGAGTCGAAAAGAGATAATAGAGTTGAGTAGAGTCTAACAGAGCCGAATAGAGCCTATTAGAGCTGACTAGAGCCGAATGGAGCCGATTAGAGCTGAATCGAACCGATTTGAGCCGATTGGGGATGAATGGAGTGGAAAGGAGCCGATTTGAGCTGAATCGCATCGAGATGCGTGGAATCGAATCCAGTAGAATAGATTAGATTAGGGTAGGATGGAATAGAGTAGACTTGAACACAGTAGAAGAGAATGGAAAGAATACAATAGAATAGAGTAGAAAAGGGTAGAGCAGAGCAGAAGAGTGTAGAGTAGAATAGAGTAGAGTAGAACAGAGTCGAATCAAGCTGAATGGAGACGAAACGAGACAAATCGCGTCGAATCCCATCGAATCAATTACAGTAGGGTATGGTAGAATAGCGTAGAATGGAGTAGAATGGTGTGCAATGGAATTGAGTAGAGTAGAAAAGAGCTGAAGAGAGCCGAAGAGGGCCGAAGAGGGCCAAATCGAGCTGAATTGAGCGAAATCGAGCCGAATCCAGTGAATCGAGCCTAATGGAGCCGAATCGAGCCTAATCAAGCCGAATCGACACTATTCGAGACAAATGGAGCCGAATGGACATGAATCGCACCGATTCGGCCCCTAGTCGCGTCAAAATTTGTCGAATTCAATTGAATAGACTAGAGTAGGGGAGGTTCGGGTAGGCTAGGGTAGGGTAGAATGGAGTAGAATAGAATAAAACAGAACAGAACACAACAAAATAGAACAGAACAACACAGAACGAATACAGAAAAGAGTAGGCTAGAGTAGAGTAGAGGGGAATAGAGTAGAGTAGAATAGATTCGAACAGAGCCAAATCGAGCCGAATCACGTCGAAATGGGTTGAATCAAATCCAATCGAATGGATTACAATACCTTAGAGTTGGGTAGCATAGGGTAGGGTAGAATAGAGTAGAATAGTACAGAACAGAGTAGAAACAATACAATAGAATAGAGAAGAGTAGACTAGAGTAGAATAGAGCTGGATAGAGCCGAATGCAGACGAAACGAAAGGAATCGTGTAGAAGCAATTAGAGTAAATTAGAGTGGTGTTGGGTAGGGTAGAGCAGAATAGAGTAGACTAGTGTAGAATAGTGTGGAATGAATAGAATGGAGTCAAATAGAAACGAATAGAGTGGAAAAGAGTCGAATAGAGCAGAATAGGGCCGAAGAACGCCAAATCGAGCAGATTCGAAGCGATTCCAGCCAAAACAAGCTGAATGGAGCCTAACTGAGCCGAATAGAGCCAAATCGAGCCGAATCGAGCCGATTCAAGCTTCATCGCCTCGAATCGCGTTCAATGCGTCAAATCCAATCGAGACGTATAGATTAGAGAAGGGGAGGGGAGGGGAGGGTAGAATAGAACAGAGTAGAGTGGAATAGAAGAGATTAGAACAGAATAGAAGGAATAGAATCGAGTAGAATAGAGTGGAAAAGAGTAGAGTCGAATACATTCGAATAGAGCCGAATAAGCTGAATAGAGACGAATGGCAGCTGAATACAGCCGAAAAGAGCTGTATACTGCCGAATCACACCTAATCGAGCGGAATCAAGCAGAATCGCACTGACTGTCACCGAACAGCGTCGAATCGAATCAGGTCGAATCGAGTCGAGTCACATCGTTTTGAATCAAACAAGGTCAAATCGCTTCATATCGTGTCGAATCCCACGGAATCACGTCGAATAACTTCGAATTGCGTCAAACCTCAGAGAATCCTACTGAATCACGTCGAGTCGCATGGAATCTCATCAAATCCCTTCGGATCTTGCCGAATCCAGTCAAGTCACATCAAATCGCTTTGCACGGAATCGAGTTGAATCCAATAGATTAAAGTAGGCTAGGTTCGGGTGGGGTGCCGTAGGGTCGGGTAGGGTAGAATAGAATAGAGTACAACAGAATAGGAGAGAACAGAACAGAACAGAAAGAATACAACAGAACAGAATAGAGTCAAAGAGAGAGAACATAGCCGAATGGAGCCGAGTGGAGACAAAATGAGACGAATCACGTCCGGTTGCTTCGAATCGCGTCAAATCAAATCGAATCGATTAGAAGAGATTAGGGTAGGGAAGGGTAGAACAGAATAGAGGAAAATAGTGAAGAATGGTGTGGAATGGAGGTGAACGGAGTCCAACAGAGATGGATAGAAATGAATAGAGTACAAAAGGGTCTAATAGGGCCGGATAGGGCCAAATAAGGCCTAATTGAGCAGAATCCAGCAGAATCGATGGAATTCGAGCCTAATCGAGCCGAATGGAGTGAAATGGAGTCAAGTCGAGCCGAATAGAGCCGATGCGAACTGAATCGAGCTGATTCCAGCCTAATCGCGTCAAATCGCGTGGAGATACGTCACATCGAATCTAATCAAATAGATTAGGGGAGGGGCGGGTGGGTAGAATAGAACAGAATAGTACAGAATAGAAAGAATAGAATATAGTACAGTAGGGTAGAGTAGAGAGAGTAAAGCAGAGAAGAGTAGAGCAGAGTAGAATTGAGACAAATAGAGTCAAATAGTGCAGGATATAGCTGAATAGAGCCAATTCTGGCCGAATCGAGTCAAATGGAAACAAAACGAGATGAATCACACCGAATTGCTTCGAATCGCATCCAATCGAATAGATTAGAGTAACGTAGGGTAGAGTAGAACAGAATAGAGTAGAATAGCAAAAAAGAAAAACATGAATCCAAAATGCATCGAATCGAGACAAATAGATTAGTAAAGTAGGGTCGAGCTCGACAGCATAGAGTAGCTCGCATAGACTGGAGACCGAGTGGAGTACTAATGAGTCGAACAGAGACAAATAGAGTAGAACAGGTCCGACTCGAGCAAAATAGGGCCGAATAAGGCTGAACCGAGTGGAAACGAGCTGAATGGAAGCGATTCGAGCCAAATCGAGCTGAATCGAGCCGACTCAAGCATGATGGTGTCCAGTGGCATCGAAATGCTTTGAATCGAATCAAATGGAATCGATTAGAATAGGTTAGGGTAGGGTAGTTTATGATAGGAAGACTAGGGTAGATGCAAGTAGACTACATTAGAGTAGACAAGAGAAGGCTAGAGTAGAAGCCTAGACTAGTAAGCTGGACTAGTCGGCTAGACTAGTGGCAGAGAGCAGTAGCCTAGACGACTAGTCTTGAATAGTACCCTAAGTCAGTAATCTGAACGAGTACCCTTGCCTGAACTCTTAGCCTAATCTAGTACCCTTGCCTTAACTAGTAGTCCTAACAAGTACCCTTGCCTTAACCAGTAGTCTTCACTAGTACCCTTGCCTTCACTAGTAGTATGCCCTTAACAAGTAGCCTGAACGGGTACCCTTGCCTTAACCAGTACCCTCAACAAGTACCCATGCCTTAACTAGTAGCCTGGCCTTAACTAGTAGCCTGGCCTTAACTAGTAGCCTGAACTAGTACACTTGCCTTAAGGAGTACCCTTGCCCGAACTACTCCCCTTAATTAGGACCCTTATTGAGTAACCCTAAGTAGTAGAGTATGGTACGGTGGGGTAGCATAGGGTAGGGAAGCATACGGTGGAACAGAGAAAATAGAAGGAAATAGAATAGAACAGCATAGGTCAGGGTAGGTTAGCTTAGTGCAGGGTATGGTAGAGTAGCATAGGATGGAATAGAGAAAATAGAAAAGGAGACTAGAAAAGAGCAGACTAGATTAGGATAGGGGAGGGTGGGGGAGGGTCTTGTAGAATACAGTAGTGTAGAATGGAATAGAATGGTGTGGAATGGAGTCGAATGGGTTCGAACAGAGATGAACAGAGTAGAAAAGAGTTGAATAGAGCCGGATAACGCCGAATAGGACCAAATATGGCCGAAATGAGCCGAATCGAGTCGAGTCGACCAGATTCGGAATGAATGGAGCCTAGTGGAGCCGAAATGAGCCAAATAGAGACAAACTGAACCCAGCAAAATCGAGCCAAAACACACTTAATTGCATCCTATTGCATCGGATCTCGTCGAATTCCATCAAATCCCACCAAAACGCATCAAATCTCACGGAATCTCACCGAATGCCGTCGAATTGTCTCAAATCGGGTCGAATGGTGTCAAACTGAATGGAATCGAATTAAATTGAATAGATTAGAGTAGTGTAGGTTAGGCTGGGATTCAGTAGGGAAGGGCACAGAAGAATAGAATAGAGTAGAACAGAAGAGAATACCAAGAGTAGAATGGAGTAGAGTTGAGCAGAGTGGAATAGTCAGAGCCGGGTAGTGCAGAATATAGATGAATAGATCCAATTCAAGCCGAATCGATTCGAATGGAGAGGAAAGGAGACAAATCGTGATGAATCGAATCGATTAGAATAGATTAGAGTAGGGTAGGGTAGAACAGAATAGAATAGAGTAGAAAAGAGTAGAATGGTGTGGAATGGAGTTGAATGGAGCCAAATAGAGACAAATAAAGTAGAAAGGGTTGAGTAGAGCTGAACAGGGCTGAATAAGGTTCACTCGAGCCTAATTATGCTGAATTGAGCAGAATCGAGACGAATTGACCCAGTTCAAGCCAAATAGAGCTAAATCGAGCCGATTCAAGCCGAATCACATGGAATCGCGTCGAAATGCGTTGAATCGAATAGATTAGTGTCGAGGAGGGTACGGCAGGAGAGGCTAGACTACAACACAACAGAACACAAGAGAAAGAAGAGAATAGAATTAAGTAGAGTCGGGTCCAGTAGAATAGAGTCAAATCGAGTTGAAGAGAGCCGAAAAGAGCCCAACAGAGCTGAATACAGCCGAATTGACCAAATTCAAGGTGAATCGAGATGAATCATGTCCAGTCGTTTGAAATGTGACGAATCGAATCAAAGAGATTAGTGTGGGGAAGGTAAGGTTAGGGTAGGGTAGAGAAGAATAGAATAGAGTAGAATAGAACAGAACAGAAAGAATCGAGTAGACTAGAGTCAAATAGAGTCGAATACTGCCAAAAAGAGCCGAATAGAGTGGAAAAGAGCCGAATAGAACCGAATCGAGTTTAATGGAGCAGAAAGGAGATGAATCGAGCTGATATGACCCGAATCAGGTCGAATTCCGTTCAAGTGTGTCGAATAGCATAGAACAGATTACAGTAGGCTAAGTTAGGGTAGAGTAGGGTAGAATAGAGTGCAGTAGAACAGAAGAGAAGAGAACAGAACTGAAAGAGTAGAATAGGGTCGAGACGAGCAGAGTATAGAAGAGTAGAGTTGAATATTGCCGAATAGAGCCAAATACAGCCAAATAGAGCCCAAAAGAGCTAAATCGATAGAAACCAAGACGTATCACGCCGAATCCCGTGGAATCGTGCCGTATCGCGTCGAGTCCCGTCGAATTGCATTGAATCTGATCAATTCCAATCCAATCCAATCCAATCAATTAGAATAGACTAGAGTAGGGTAGAGTACAATACAATACAGTAGAGAATAGTTTAGGATGGAGTAGAATGGTGTAGCATGGAGTCGAGTGGAGTCGAAAAGAGATAATAGAGTTGAGTAGAGTCTAACAGAGCCGAATAGAGCCTATTAGAGCTGACTAGAGCCGAATGGAGCCGATTAGAGCTGAATCGAACCGATTTGAGCCGATTGGGGATGAATGGAGTGGAAAGGAGCCGATTTGAGCTGAATCGCATCGAGATGCGTGGAATCGAATCCAGTAGAATAGATTAGATTAGGGTAGGATGGAATAGAGTAGACTTGAACACAGTAGAAGAGAATGGAAAGAATACAATAGAATAGAGTAGAAAAGGGTAGAGCAGAGCAGAAGAGTGTAGAGTAGAATAGAGTAGAGTAGAACAGAGTCGAATCAAGCTGAATGGAGACGAAACGAGACAAATCGCGTCGAATCCCATCGAATCAATTACAGTAGGGTATGGTAGAATAGCGTAGAATGGAGTAGAATGGTGTGCAATGGAATTGAGTAGAGTAGAAAAGAGCTGAAGAGAGCCGAAGAGGGCCGAAGAGGGCCAAATCGAGCTGAATTGAGCGAAATCGAGCCGAATCCAGTGAATCGAGCCTAATGGAGCCGAATCGAGCCTAATCAAGCCGAATCGACACTATTCGAGACAAATGGAGCCGAATGGACATGAATCGCACCGATTCGGCCCCTAGTCGCGTCAAAATTTGTCGAATTCAATTGAATAGACTAGAGTAGGGGAGGTTCGGGTAGGCTAGGGTAGGGTAGAATGGAGTAGAATAGAATAAAACAGAACAGAACACAACAAAATAGAACAGAACAACACAGAACGAATACAGAAAAGAGTAGGCTAGAGTAGAGTAGAGGGGAATAGAGTAGAGTAGAATAGATTCGAACAGAGCCAAATCGAGCCGAATCACGTCGAAATGGGTTGAATCAAATCCAATCGAATGGATTACAATACCTTAGAGTTGGGTAGCATAGGGTAGGGTAGAATAGAGTAGAATAGTACAGAACAGAGTAGAAACAATACAATAGAATAGAGAAGAGTAGACTAGAGTAGAATAGAGCTGGATAGAGCCGAATGCAGACGAAACGAAAGGAATCGTGTAGAAGCAATTAGAGTAAATTAGAGTGGTGTTGGGTAGGGTAGAGCAGAATAGAGTAGACTAGTGTAGAATAGTGTGGAATGAATAGAATGGAGTCAAATAGAAACGAATAGAGTGGAAAAGAGTCGAATAGAGCAGAATAGGGCCGAAGAACGCCAAATCGAGCAGATTCGAAGCGATTCCAGCCAAAACAAGCTGAATGGAGCCTAACTGAGCCGAATAGAGCCAAATCGAGCCGAATCGAGCCGATTCAAGCTTCATCGCCTCGAATCGCGTTCAATGCGTCAAATACAATCGAGACGTATAGATTAGAGAAGGGGAGGGGAGGGGAGGGTAGAATAGAACAGAGTAGAGTGGAATAGAAGAGATTAGAACAGAATAGAAGGAATAGAATCGAGTAGAATAGAGTGGAAAAGAGTAGAGTCGAATACATTCGAATAGAGCCGAATAAGCTGAATAGAGACGAATGGCAGCTGAATACAGCCGAAAAGAGCTGTATACTGCCGAATCACACCTAATCGAGCGGAATCAAGCAGAATCGCACTGACTGTCACCGAACAGCGTCGAATCGAATCAGGTCGAATCGAGTCGAGTCACATCGTTTTGAATCAAACAAGGTCAAATCGCTTCATATCGTGTCGAATCCCACGGAATCACGTCGAATAACTTCGAATTGCGTCAAACCTCAGAGAATCCTACTGAATCACGTCGAGTCGCATGGAATCTCATCAAATCCCTTCGGATCTTGCCGAATCCAGTCAAGTCACATCAAATCGCTTTGCACGGAATCGAGTTGAATCCAATAGATTAAAGTAGGCTAGGTTCGGGTGGGGTGCCGTAGGGTCGGGTAGGGTAGAATAGAATAGAGTACAACAGAATAGGAGAGAACAGAACAGAACAGAAAGAATACAACAGAACAGAATAGAGTCAAAGAGAGAGAACATAGCCGAATGGAGCCGAGTGGAGACAAAATGAGACGAATCACGTCCGGTTGCTTCGAATCGCGTCAAATCAAATCGAATCGATTAGAAGAGATTAGGGTAGGGAAGGGTAGAACAGAATAGAGGAAAATAGTGAAGAATGGTGTGGAATGGAGGTGAACGGAGTCCAACAGAGACGGATAGAAATGAATAGAGTACAAAAGGGTCTAATAGGGCCGGATAGGGCCAAATAAGGCCTAATTGAGCAGAATCCAGCAGAATCGATGGAATTCGAGCCTAATCGAGCCGAATGGAGTGAAATGGAGTCAAGTCGAGCCGAATAGAGCCGATGCGAACTGAATCGAGCTGATTCCAGCCTAATCGCGTCAAATCGCGTGGAGATACGTCACATCGAATCTAATCAAATAGATTAGGGGAGGGGCGGGTGGGTAGAATAGAACAGAATAGTACAGAATAGAAAGAATAGAACATAGTACAGTAGGGTAGAGTAGAGAGAGTAAAGCAGAGAAGAGTAGAGCAGAGTAGAATTGAGACAAATAGAGTCAAAAAGTGCAGGATATAGCTGAATAGAGCCAATTCTGGCCGAATCGAGTCAAATGGAAACAAAACGAGATGAATCACACCGAATTGCTTCGAATCGCATCCAATCGAATAGATTAGAGTAACGTAGGGTAGAGTAGAACAGAATAGAGTAGAATAGCATAGAATGGAGAAGAGTGGAGTCAAATGGAGTCGAACAGAGACAAATAGAGTAGAAAAGAGTCGACTCGAGCCAAATAGGGCCGAATAAGGCTGAACCGAGTGGAAACGAGCTGAATGGAAGCGATTCGAGCCAAATCGAGCTGAATCGAGCCGACTCAAGCATGATGGTGTCCAGTGGCATCGAAATGCTTTGAATCGAATCAAATGGAATCGATTAGAATAGGTTAGGGTAGGGTAGTTTATGATAGGAAGACTAGGGTAGATGCAAGTAGACTACATTAGAGTAGACAAGAGAAGGCTAGAGTAGAAGCCTAGACTAGTAAGCTGGACTAGTCGGCTAGACTAGTGGCAGAGAGCAGTAGCCTAGACGACTAGTCTTGAATAGTACCCTAAGTCAGTAATCTGAACGAGTACCCTTGCCTGAACTCTTAGCCTAATCTAGTACCCTTGCCTTAACTAGTAGTCCTAACAAGTACCCTTGCCTTAACCAGTAGTCTTCACTAGTACCCTTGCCTTCACTAGTAGTATGCCCTTAACAAGTAGCCTGAACGGGTACCCTTGCCTTAACCAGTACCCTCAACAAGTACCCATGCCTTAACTAGTAGCCTGGCCTTAACTAGTAGCCTGAACTAGTACACTTGCCTTAAGGAGTACCCTTGCCCGAACTACTCCCCTTAATTAGGACCCTTATTGAGTAACCCTAAGTAGTAGAGTATGGTACGGTGGGGTAGCATAGGGTAGGGAAGCATACGGTGGAACAGAGAAAATAGAAGGAAATAGAATAGAACAGCATAGGTCAGGGTAGGTTAGCTTAGTGCAGGGTATGGTAGAGTAGCATAGGATGGAATAGAGAAAATAGAAAAGGAGACTAGAAAAGAGCAGACTAGATTAGGATAGGGGAGGGTGGGGGAGGGTCTTGTAGAATACAGTAGTGTAGAATGGAATAGAATGGTGTGGAATGGAGTCGAATGGGTTCGAACAGAGATGAACAGAGTAGAAAAGAGTTGAATAGAGCCGGATAACGCCGAATAGGACCAAATATGGCCGAAATGAGCCGAATCGAGTCGAGTCGACCAGATTCGGGATGAATGGAGCCTAGTGGAGCTGAAATGAGCCAAATAGAGACAAACTGAACCCAGCAAAATCGAGCCAAAACACACTTAATTGCATCCTATTGCATCGGATCTCGTCGAATTCCATCAAATCCCACCAAAACGCATCAAATCTCACGGAATCTCACCGAATGCCGTCGAATTGTCTCAAATCGGGTCGAATGGTGTCAAACTGAATGGAATCGAATTAAATTGAATAGATTAGAGTAGTGTAGGTTAGGCTGGGATTCAGTAGGGAAGGGCACAGAAGAATAGAATAGAGTAGAACAGAAGAGAATACCAAGAGTAGAATGGAGTAGAGTTGAGCAGAGTGGAATAGTCAGAGCCGGGTAGTGCAGAATATAGATGAATAGATCCAATTCAAGCCGAATCGATTCGAATGGAGAGGAAAGGAGACAAATCGTGATGAATCGAATCGATTAGAATAGATTAGAGTAGGGTAGGGTAGAACAGAATAGAAGAGAGTAGAAAAGAGTAGAATGGTGTGGAATGGAGTTGAATGGAGCCAAATAGAGACAAATAAAGTAGAAAGGGTTGAGTAGAGCTGAACAGGGCTGAATAAGGTTCACTCGAGCCTAATTATGCTGAATTGAGCAGAATCGAGACGAATTGACCCAGTTCAAGCCAAATAGAGCTAAATCGAGCCGATTCAAGCCGAATCACATGGAATCGCGTCGAAATGCGTTGAATCGAATAGATTAGTGTCGAGGAGGGTACGGCAGGAGAGGCTAGACTACAACACAACAGAACACAATAGAAAGAAGAGAATAGAATTAAGTAGAGTCGGGTCCAGTAGAATAGAGTCAAATCGAGTTGAAGAGAGCCGAAAAGAGCCCAACAGAGCTGAATACAGCCGAATTGACCAAATTCAAGGTGAATCGAGATGAATCATGTCCAGTCGTTTGAAATGTGACGAATCGAATCAAAGAGATTAGTGTGGGGAAGGTAAGGTTAGGGTAGGGTAGAGAAGAATAGAATAGAGTAGAATGGAACAGAACAGAAAGAATCGAGTAGACTAGAGTCAAATAGAGTCGAATACTGCCAAAAAGAGCCGAATAGAGTGGAAAAGAGCCGAATAGAACCGAATCGAGTTTAATGGAGCAGAAAGGAGATGAATCGAGCCGATATGACCCGAATCAGGTCGAATTCCGTTCAAGTGTGTCGAATAGCATAGAACAGATTACAGTAGGCTAAGTTAGGGTAGAGTAGGGTAGAATAGAGTGCAGTAGAACAGAAGAGAAGAGAACAGAACTGAAAGAGTAGAATAGGGTCGAGACGAGCAGAGTATAGAAGAGTAGAGTAGAGTCGAATATTGCCCAATAAAGCCAAATACAGTCAAAATGAGCCAAAAAGAGCTAAATCGATAGAAACCAAGACGTATCACGCCGAATCCCGTGGAATCGTGCCGTATCGCGTCGAATCCCGTCGAATTGCATTGAATCTGATCAATTCCAATCCAATCCAATCCAATCAATTAGAATAGACTAGAGTAGGGTAGAGTACAATACAATACGGTAGAGAATAGTTTAGGATGGAGTAGAATGGTGTAGCATGGAGTCGAGTGGAGTCGAAAAGAGATAATAGAGTTGAGTAGAGTCTAACAGAGCTGAATAGAGCCTATTAGAGCTGACTAGAGCCGAATGGAGCCGATTAGAGCTGAATCGAACCGATTTGAGCCGATTGGGGATGAATGGAGTGGAAAGGAGCCGATTTGAGCTGAATCGCATCGAGATGCGTGGAATCGAATCCAGTAGAATAGATTAGATTAGGGTAGGATGGAATAGAGTAGACTTGAACACAGTAGAAGAGAATGGAAAGAATACAATAGAATAGAGTAGAAAAGGGTAGAGCAGAGCAGAAGAGTGTAGAGTAGAATAGAGTAGAGTAGAACAGAGTCGAATCAAGCTGAATGGAGACGAAACGAGACAAATCGCGTCGAATCCCATCGAATCAATTACAGTAGGGTATGGTAGAATAGCGTAGAATGGAGTAGAATGGTGTGCAATGGAATTGAGTAGAGTAGAAAAGAGCTGAAGAGAGCCGAAGAGGGCCGAAGAGGGCCAAATCGAGCTGAATTGAGCGAAATCGAGCCGAATCCAGTGAATCGAGCCTAATGGAGCCGAATCGAGCCTAATCAAGCCGAATCGACACTATTCGAGACAAATGGAGCCGAATGGACATGAATCGCACCGATTCGGCCCCTAGTCGCGTCAAAATTTGTCGAATTCAATTGAATAGACTAGAGTAGGGGAGGTTCGGGTAGGCTAGGGTAGGGTAGAATGGAGTAGAATAGAATAAAACAGAACAGAACACAACAAAATAGAACAGAACAACACAGAACGAATACAGAAAAGAGTAGGCTAGAGTAGAGTAGAGGGGAATAGAGTAGAGTAGAATAGATTCGAACAGAGCCAAATCGAGCCGAATCACGTCGAAATGGGTTGAATCAAATCCAATCGAATGGATTACAATACCTTAGAGTTGGGTAGCATAGGGTAGGGTAGAATAGAGTAGAATAGTACAGAACAGAGTAGAAACAATACAATAGAATAGAGAAGAGTAGAATAGAGCTGGATAGAGCCGAATGCAGACGAAACGAGAGGAATCGTGTAGAAGCAATTAGAGTAAATTAGAGTGGTGTTGGGTAGGGTAGAGCAGAATAGAGTAGACTAGTGTAGAATAGTGTGGAATGAATAGAATGGAGTCAAATAGAAACGAATAGAGTGGAAAAGAGTCGAATAGAGCAGAATAGGGCCGAAGAACGCCAAATCGAGCAGATTCGAAGCGATTCAAGCCAAAACAAGCTGAATGGAGCCTAACTGAGCCGAATAGAGCCAAATCGAGCCGAATCGAGCCGATTCAAGCTTCATCGCCTCGAATCGCGTTCAATGCGTCAAATCCAATCGAGACGTATAGATTAGAGAAGGGGAGGGGAGGGGAGGGTAGAATAGAACAGAGTAGAGTGGAATAGAAGAGATTAGAACAGAATAGAAGGAATAGAATCGAGTAGAATAAAGTGGAAAAGAGTAGAGTCGAATACATTCGAATAGAGCCGAATAAGCTGAATAGAGACGAATGGCAGCTGAATACAGCCGAAAAGAGCTGTATACTGCCGAATCACACCTAATCGAGCGGAATCAAGCAGAATCGCACTGACTGTCACCGAACAGCGTCGAATCGAATCAGGTCGAATCGAGTCGAGTCACATCGTTTTGAATCAAACAAGGTCAAATCGCTTCATATCGTGTCGAATCCCACGGAATCACGTCGAATAACTTCGAATTGCGTCAAACCTCAGAGAATCCTACTGAATCACGTCGAGTCGCATGGAATCTCATCAAATCCCTTCGGATCTTGCCGAATCCAGTCAAGTCACATCAAATCGCTTTGCACGGAATCGAGTTGAATCCAATAGATTAAAGTAGGCTAGGTTCGGGTGGGGTGCCGTAGGGTCGGGTAGGGTAGAATAGAATAGAGTACAACAGAATAGGAGAGAACAGAACAGAACAGAAAGAATACAACAGAACAGAATAGAGTCAAAGAGAGAGAACATAGCCGAATGGAGCCGAGTGGAGACAAAATGAGACGAATCACGTCCGGTTGCTTCGAATCGCGTCAAATCAAATCGAATCGATTAGAAGAGATTAGGGTAGGGAAGGGTAGAACAGAATAGAGGAAAATAGTGAAGAATGGTGTGGAATGGAGGTGAACGGAGTCCAACAGAGACGGATAGAAATGAATAGAGTACAAAAGGGTCTAATAGGGCCGGATAGGGCCAAATAAGGCCTAATTGAGCAGAATCCAGCAGAATCGATGGAATTCGAGCCTAATCGAGCCGAATGGAGTGAAATGGAGTCAAGTCGAGCCGAATAGAGCCGATGCGAACTGAATCGAGCTGATTCCAGCCTAATCGCGTCAAATCGCGTGGAGATACGTCACATCGAATCTAATCAAATAGATTAGGGGAGGGGCGGGTGGGTAGAATAGAACAGAATAGTACAGAATAGAAAGAATAGAATATAGTACAGTAGGGTAGAGTAGAGAGAGTAAAGCAGAGAAGAGTAGAGCAGAGTAGAATTGAGACAAATAGAGTCAAATAGTGCAGGATATAGCTGAATAGAGCCAATTCTGGCCGAATCGAGTCAAATGGAAACAAAACGAGATGAATCACACCGAATTGCTTCGAATCGCATCCAATCGAATAGATTAGAGTAACGTAGGGTAGAGTAGAACAGAATAGAGTAGAATAGCATAGAATGGAGAAGAGTGGAGTCAAATGGAGTCGAACAGAGACAAATAGAGTAGAAAAGAGTCGACTCGAGCCAAATAGGGCCGAATAAGGCTGAACCGAGTGGAAACGAGCTGAATGGAAGCGATTCGAGCCAAATCGAGCTGAATCGAGCCGACTCAAGCATGATGGTGTCCAGTGGCATCGAAATGCTTTGAATCGAATCAAATGGAATCGATTAGAATAGGTTAGGGTAGGGTAGTTTATGATAGGAAGACTAGGGTAGATGCAAGTAGACTACATTAGAGTAGACAAGAGAAGGCTAGAGTAGAAGCCTAGACTAGTAAGCTGGACTAGTCGGCTAGACTAGTGGCAGAGAGCAGTAGCCTAGACGACTAGTCTTGAATAGTACCCTAAGTCAGTAATCTGAACGAGTACCCTTGCCTGAACTCTTAGCCTAATCTAGTACCCTTGCCTTAACTAGTAGTCCTAACAAGTACCCTTGCCTTAACCAGTAGTCTTCACTAGTACCCTTGCCTTCACTAGTAGTATGCCCTTAACAAGTAGCCTGAACGGGTACCCTTGCCTTAACCAGTACCCTCAACAAGTACCCATGCCTTAACTAGTAGCCTGGCCTTAACTAGTAGCCTGGCCTTAACTAGTAGCCTGAACTAGTACACTTGCCTTAAGGAGTACCCTTGCCCGAACTACTCCCCTTAATTAGGACCCTTATTGAGTAACCCTAAGTAGTAGAGTATGGTACGGTGGGGTAGCATAGGGTAGGGAAGCATACGGTGGAACAGAGAAAATAGAAGGAAATAGAATAGAACAGCATAGGTCAGGGTAGGTTAGCTTAGTGCAGGGTATGGTAGAGTAGCATAGGATGGAATAGAGAAAATAGAAAAGGAGACTAGAAAAGAGCAGACTAGATTAGGATAGGGGAGGGTGGGGGAGGGTCTTGTAGAATACAGTAGTGTAGAATGGAATAGAATGGTGTGGAATGGAGTCGAATGGATTCAAACAGAGATGAATAGAGTAGAAAAGAGTTGAATAGAGCCGGATAACGCCGAATAGGACCAAATATGGCCGAAATGAGCCGAATCGAGTCGAGTCGACCAGATTCGGAATGAATGGAGCCTAGTGGAGCCGAAATGAGCCAAATAGAGACAAACTGAACCCAGCAAAATCGAGCCAAAACACACTTAATTGCATCCTATTGCATCGGATCTCGTCGAATTCCATCAAATCCCACCAAAACGCATCAAATCTCACGGAATCTCACCGAATGCCGTCGAATTGTCTCAAATCGGGTCGAATGGTGTCAAACTGAATGGAATCGAATGAAATTGAATAGATTAGAGTAGTGTAGGTTAGGCTGGGATTCAGTAGGGAAGGGCACAGAAGAATAGAATAGAGTAGAACAGAAGAGAATACCAAGAGTAGAATGGAGTAGAGTTGAGCAGAGTGGAATAGTCAGAGCCGGGTAGTGCAGAATATAGATGAATAGATCCAATTCAAGCCGAATCGATTCGAATGGAGAGGAAAGGAGACAAATCGTGATGAATCGAATCGATTAGAATAGATTAGAGTAGGGTAGGGTAGAACAGAATAGAAGAGAGTAGAAAAGAGTAGAATGGTGTGGAATGGAGTTGAATGGAGCCAAATAGAGACAAATAAAGTAGAAAGGGTTGAGTAGAGCTGAACAGGGCTGAATAAGGTTCACTCGAGCCTAATTATGCTGAATTGAGCAGAATCGAGACGAATTGACCCAGTTCAAGCCAAATAGAGCTAAATCGAGCCGATTCAAGCCGAATCACATGGAATCGCGTCGAAATGCGTTGAATCGAATAGATTAGTGTCGAGGAGGGTACGGCAGGAGAGGCTAGACTACAACACAACAGAACACAAGAGAAAGAAGAGAATAGAATTAAGTAGAGTCGGGTCCAGTAGAATAGAGTCAAATCGAGTTGAAGAGAGCCGAAAAGAGCCCAACAGAGCTGAATACAGCCGAATTGACCAAATTCAAGGTGAATCGAGATGAATCATGTCCAGTCGTTTGAAATGTGACGAATCGAATCAAAGAGATTAGTGTGGGGAAGGTAAGGTTAGGGTAGGGTAGAGAAGAATAGAATAGAGTAGAATGGAACAGAACAGAAAGAATCGAGTAGACTAGAGTCAAATAGAGTCGAATACTGCCAAAAAGAGCCGAATAGAGTGGAAAAGAGCCGAATAGAACCGAATCGAGTTTAATGGAGCAGAAAGGAGATGAATCGAGCCGATATGACCCGAATCAGGTCGAATTCCGTTCAAGTGTGTCGAATAGCATAGAACAGATTACAGTAGGCTAAGTTAGGGTAGAGTAGGGTAGAATAGAGTGCAGTAGAACAGAAGAGAAGAGAACAGAACTGAAAGTAGAATAGGGTCGAGACGAGCAGAGTATAGAAGAGTAGAGTAGAGTCGAATATTGCCCAATAAAGCCAAATACAGTCAAAATGAGCCAAAAAGAGCTAAATCGATAGAAACCAAGACGTATCACGCCGAATCCCGTGGAATCGTGCCGTATCGCGTCGAATCCCGTCGAATTGCATTGAATCTGATCAATTCCAATCCAATCCAATCCAATCAATTAGAATAGACTAGAGTAGGGTAGAGTACAATACAATACGGTAGAGAATAGTTTAGGATGGAGTAGAATGGTGTAGCATGGAGTCGAGTGGAGTCGAAAAGAGATAATAGAGTTGAGTAGAGTCTAACAGAGCCGAATAGAGCCTATTAGAGCTGACTAGAGCCGAATGGAGCCGATTAGAGCTGAATCGAACCGATTTGAGCCGATTGGGGATGAATGGAGTGGAAAGGAGCCGATTTGAGCTGAATCGCATCGAGATGCGTGGAATCGAATCCAGTAGAATAGATTAGATTAGGGTAGGATGGAATAGAGTAGACTTGAACACAGTAGAAGAGAATGGAAAGAATACAATAGAATAGAGTAGAAAAGGGTAGAGCAGAGCAGAAGAGTGTAGAGTAGAATAGAGTAGAGTAGAACAGAGTCGAATCAAGCTGAATGGAGACGAAACGAGACAAATCGCGTCGAATCCCATCGAATCAATTACAGTAGGGTATGGTAGAATAGCGTAGAATGGAGTAGAATGGTGTGCAATGGAATTGAGTAGAGTAGAAAAGAGCTGAAGAGAGCCGAAGAGGGCCGAAGAGGGCCAAATCGAGCTGAATTGAGCGAAATCGAGCCGAATCCAGTGAATCGAGCCTAATGGAGCCGAATCGAGCCTAATCAAGCCGAATCGACACTATTCGAGACAAATGGAGCCGAATGGACATGAATCGCACCGATTCGGCCCCTAGTCGCGTCAAAATTTGTCGAATTCAATTGAATAGACTAGAGTAGGGGAGGTTCGGGTAGGCTAGGGTAGGGTAGAATGGAGTAGAATAGAATAAAACAGAACAGAACACAACAAAATAGAACAGAACAACACAGAACGAATACAGAAAAGAGTAGGCTAGAGTAGAGTAGAGGGGAATAGAGTAGAGTAGAATAGATTCGAACAGAGCCAAATCGAGCCGAATCACGTCGAAATGGGTTGAATCAAATCCAATCGAATGGATTACAATACCTTAGAGTTGGGTAGCATAGGGTAGGGTAGAATAGAGTAGAATAGTACAGAACAGAGTAGAAACAATACAATAGAATAGAGAAGAGTAGAATAGAGCTGGATAGAGCCGAATGCAGACGAAACGAGAGGAATCGTGTAGAAGCAATTAGAGTAAATTAGAGTGGTGTTGGGTAGGGTAGAGCAGAATAGAGTAGACTAGTGTAGAATAGTGTGGAATGAATAGAATGGAGTCAAATAGAAACGAATAGAGTGGAAAAGAGTCGAATAGAGCAGAATAGGGCCGAAGAACGCCAAATCGAGCAGATTCGAAGCGATTCAAGCCAAAACAAGCTGAATGGAGCCTAACTGAGCCGAATAGAGCCAAATCGAGCCGAATCGAGCCGATTCAAGCTTCATCGCCTCGAATCGCGTTCAATGCGTCAAATCCAATCGAGACGTATAGATTAGAGAAGGGGAGGGGAGGGGAGGGTAGAATAGAACAGAGTAGAGTGGAATAGAAGAGATTAGAACAGAATAGAAGGAATAGAATCGAGTAGAATAAAGTGGAAAAGAGTAGAGTCGAATACATTCGAATAGAGCCGAATAAGCTGAATAGAGACGAATGGCAGCTGAATACAGCCGAAAAGAGCTGTATACTGCCGAATCACACCTAATCGAGCGGAATCAAGCAGAATCGCACTGACTGTCACCGAACAGCGTCGAATCGAATCAGGTCGAATCGAGTCGAGTCACATCGTTTTGAATCAAACAAGGTCAAATCGCTTCATATCGTGTCGAATCCCACGGAATCACGTCGAATAACTTCGAATTGCGTCAAACCTCAGAGAATCCTACTGAATCACGTCGAGTCGCATGGAATCTCATCAAATCCCTTCGGATCTTGCCGAATCCAGTCAAGTCACATCAAATCGCTTTGCACGGAATCGAGTTGAATCCAATAGATTAAAGTAGGCTAGGTTCGGGTGGGGTGCCGTAGGGTCGGATAGGGTAGAATAGAATAGAGTACAACAGAATAGGAGAGAACAGAACAGAACAGAAAGAATACAACAGAACAGAATAGAGTCAAAGAGAGAGAACATAGCCGAATGGAGCCGAGTGGAGACAAAATGAGACGAATCACGTCCGGTTGCTTCGAATCGCGTCAAATCAAATCGAATCGATTAGAAGAGATTAGGGTAGGGAAGGGTAGAACAGAATAGAGGAAAATAGTGAAGAATGGTGTGGAATGGAGGTGAACGGAGTCCAACAGAGATGGATAGAAATGAATAGAGTACAAAAGGGTCTAATAGGGCCGGATAGGGCCAAATAAGGCCTAATTGAGCAGAATCCAGCAGAATCGATGGAATTCGAGCCTAATCGAGCCGAATGGAGTGAAATGGAGTCAAGTCGAGCCGAATAGAGCCGATGCGAACTGAATCGAGCTGATTCCAGCCTAATCGCGTCAAATCGCGTGGAGATACGTCACATCGAATCTAATCAAATAGATTAGGGGAGGGGCGGGTGGGTAGAATAGAACAGAATAGTACAGAATAGAAAGAATAGAATATAGTACAGTAGGGTAGAGTAGAGAGAGTAAAGCAGAGAAGAGTAGAGCAGAGTAGAATTGAGACAAATAGAGTCAAATAGTGCAGGATATAGCTGAATAGAGCCAATTCTGGCCGAATCGAGTCAAATGGAAACAAAACGAGATGAATCACACCGAATTGCTTCGAATCGCATCCAATCGAATAGATTAGAGTAACGTAGGGTAGAGTAGAACAGAATAGAGTAGAATAGCATAGAATGGAGAAGAGTGGAGTCAAATGGAGTCGAACAGAGACAAATAGAGTAGAAAAGAGTCGACTCGAGCCAAATAGGGCCGAATAAGGCTGAACCGAGTGGAAACGAGCTGAATGGAAGCGATTCGAGCCAAATCGAGCTGAATCGAGCCGACTCAAGCATGATGGTGTCCAGTGGCATCGAAATGCTTTGAATCGAATCAAATGGAATCGATTAGAATAGGTTAGGGTAGGGTAGTTTATGATAGGAAGACTAGGGTAGATGCAAGTAGACTACATTAGAGTAGACAAGAGAAGGCTAGAGTAGAAGCCTAGACTAGTAAGCTGGACTAGTCGGCTAGACTAGTGGCAGAGAGCAGTAGCCTAGACGACTAGTCTTGAATAGTACCCTAAGTCAGTAATCTGAACGAGTACCCTTGCCTGAACTCTTAGCCTAATCTAGTACCCTTGCCTTAACTAGTAGTCCTAACAAGTACCCTTGCCTTAACCAGTAGTCTTCACTAGTACCCTTGCCTTCACTAGTAGTATGCCCTTAACAAGTAGCCTGAACGGGTACCCTTGCCTTAACCAGTACCCTCAACAAGTACCCATGCCTTAACTAGTAGCCTGGCCTTAACTAGTAGCCTGGCCTTAACTAGTAGCCTGAACTAGTACACTTGCCTTAAGGAGTACCCTTGCCGAACTACTCCCCTTAATTAGGACCCTTATTGAGTAACCCTAAGTAGTAGAGTATGGTACGGTGGGTTAGCATACGGTGGAACAGAGAAAATAGAAGGAAATAGAATAGAACAGCATAGGTCAGGGTAGGTTAGCTTAGTGCAGGGTATGGTAGAGTAGCATAGGATGGAATAGAGAAAATAGAAAAGGAGACTAGAAAAGAGCAGACTAGATTAGGATAGGGGAGGGTGGGGGAGGGTCTTGTAGAATACAGTAGTGTAGAATGGAATAGAATGGTGTGGAATGGAGTCGAATGGATTCAAACAGAGATGAATAGAGTAGAAAAGAGTTGAATAGAGCCGGATAACGCCGAATAGGACCAAATCTGGCCGAAATGAGCCGAATCGAGTCGAGTCGACCAGATTCGGAATGAATGGAGCCTAGTGGAGCCGAAATGAGCCAATAGAGACAAACTGAACCCAGCAAAAATCGAGCCAAAACACACTTATTGCATCCTATTGCATCGGATCTCGTCCGAATTCCATCAAATCCCACCAAAACGCATCAAATCTCACGGAATCTCACCGAATGCCGTCGAATTGTCTCAAATCGGGTCGAATGGTGTCAAACTGAATGGAATCGAATTAAATTGAATAGATTAGAGTAGTGTAGGGTTAGGCTGGGATTCAGTAGGAAGGGCACAGAAGAATAGAATAGAGTAGAACAGAAGAGAATACCAAGAGTAGAATGGAGTAGAGTTGAGCAGAGTGGAATAGTCAGAGCCGGGTAGTGCAGAATATAGATGAATAGATCCAATCAAGCCGAATCGATTCTGAATGGAGAGGAAAGGAGACAATCGTGATGAATCGAATCGATTAGAATAGATTTAGAGTAGGGTAGGGTAGAACAGAATAGAATAGAGTAGAAAAGAGTAGAATGGTGTGGAATGGAGTTGAATGGAGCCAAATAGAGACAAATAAAGTAGAAAGGGTTGAGTAGAGCTGAACCAGGGCTGAATAAGGTTCACTCGAGCCTAATTATGCTGAATTGAGCAGAATCGAGACGAATTGACCCAGTTCAAGCCAAATAGAGCTAAATCGAGCCGATCAAGCCGAATCACATGGAATCGCGTCGAAATGCGTTGAATCGAATAGATTAGTGTCGAGGAGGGTACGGCAGGAGAGGCTAGACAACAACACAACAGAACACAAGAGAAAGAAGAGATAGAATTAAGTAGAGTCGGGTCCAGTAGAATAGAGTCAAATCGAGTTGAAGAGAGCGAAAAGAGCCCAACAGAGCTGAATACAGCCGAATTGACCAAATTCAAGGTGAATCGAGATGATCATGTCCAGTCGTTTGAAATGTGACGAATCGAATCAAAGAGATTAGTGTGGGGAAGGTAAGGTTAGGGTAGGGTAGAGAAGAATAGAATAGAGTAGAATAGAACAGAACAGAAAGAATCGAGTAGACTAGAGTCAAATAGAGTCGAATACTGCCAAAAAGAGCCGAATAGAGTGGAAAAGAGCCGAATAGAACCGAATCGAGTTTAATGGAGCAGAAAGGAGATGAATCGAGCTGATATGACCCGAATCAGGTCGAATTCCGTTCAAGTGTGTCGAATAGCATAGAACAGATTACAGTAGGCTAAGTTAGGGTAGAGTAGGGTAGAACTAGAGTGCAGTAGAACAGAAGAGAAGAGAACAGAACTGAAAGAGTAGAATAGGGTCGAGACGAGCAGAGTATAGAAGAGTAAGGTTGACTATTGCCGAATAGAGCCAAATACAGCCAAATAGAGCCCAAAAGAGCTAAATCGATAGAAACCAAGACGTATCACGCCGAATCCCGTGGAATCGTGCCGTATCGCGTCGAGTCCCGTCGAATATTGAATCTGATCAATTCCAATCCAATCCAATCCAATCAATTAGAATAGACTAGAGTAGGGTAGAGTACAATACAATACAGTAGAGAATAGTTTAGGATGGAGTAGAATGGTGTAGCATGGAGTCGAGTGGAGTCGAAAAGAGATAATAGAGTTGAGTAGAGTCTAACAGAGCCGAATAGAGCCTATTAGAGCTGACTAGAGCCGAATGGAGCCGATTAGAGCTGAATCGAACCGATTTGAGCCGATTGGGGATGAATGGAGTGGAAAGGAGCCGATTTGAGCTGAATCGCATCGAGATGCGTGGAATCGAATCCAGTAGAATAGATTAGATTAGGGTAGGATGGAATAGAGTAGACTTGAACACAGTAGAAGAGAATGGAAAGAATACAATAGAATAGAGTAGAAAAGGGTAGAGCAGAGCAGAAGAGTGTAGAGTAGAATAGAGTAGAGTAGAACAGAGTCGAATCAAGCTGAATGGAGACGAAACGAGACAAATCGCGTCGAATCCCATCGAATCAATTACAGTAGGGTATGGTAGAATAGCGTAGAATGGAGTAGAATGGTGTGCAATGGAATTGAGTAGAGTAGAAAAGAGCTGAAGAGAGCCGAAGAGGGCCGAAGAGGGCCAAATCGAGCTGAATTGAGCGAAATCGAGCCGAATCCAGTGAATCGAGCCTAATGGAGCCGAATCGAGCCTAATCAAGCCGAATCGACACTATTCGAGACAAATGGAGCCGAATGGACATGAATCGCACCGATTCGGCCCCTAGTCGCGTCAAAATTTGTCGAATTCAATTGAATAGACTAGAGTAGGGGAGGTTCGGGTAGGCTAGGGTAGGGTAGAATGGAGTAGAATAGAATAAAACAGAACAGAACACAACAAAATAGAACAGAACAACACAGAACGAATACAGAAAAGAGTAGGCTAGAGTAGAGTAGAGGGGAATAGAGTAGAGTAGAATAGATTCGAACAGAGCCAAATCGAGCCGAATCACGTCGAAATGGGTTGAATCAAATCCAATCGAATGGATTACAATACCTTAGAGTTGGGTAGCATAGGGTAGGGTAGAATAGAGTAGAATAGTACAGAACAGAGTAGAAACAATACAATAGAATAGAGAAGAGTAGACTAGAGTAGAATAGAGCTGGATAGAGCCGAATGCAGACGAAACGAAAGGAATCGTGTAGAAGCAATTAGAGTAAATTAGAGTGGTGTTGGGTAGGGTAGAGCAGAATAGAGTAGACTAGTGTAGAATAGTGTGGAATGAATAGAATGGAGTCAAATAGAAACGAATAGAGTGGAAAAGAGTCGAATAGAGCAGAATAGGGCCGAAGAACGCCAAATCGAGCAGATTCGAAGCGATTCCAGCCAAAACAAGCTGAATGGAGCCTAACTGAGCCGAATAGAGCCAAATCGAGCCGAATCGAGCCGATTCAAGCTTCATCGCCTCGAATCGCGTTCAATGCGTCAAATACAATCGAGACGTATAGATTAGAGAAGGGGAGGGGAGGGGAGGGTAGAATAGAACAGAGTAGAGTGGAATAGAAGAGATTAGAACAGAATAGAAGGAATAGAATCGAGTAGAATAGAGTGGAAAAGAGTAGAGTCGAATACATTCGAATAGAGCCGAATAAGCTGAATAGAGACGAATGGCAGCTGAATACAGCCGAAAAGAGCTGTATACTGCCGAATCACACCTAATCGAGCGGAATCAAGCAGAATCGCACTGACTGTCACCGAACAGCGTCGAATCGAATCAGGTCGAATCGAGTCGAGTCACATCGTTTTGAATCAAACAAGGTCAAATCGCTTCATATCGTGTCGAATCCCACGGAATCACGTCGAATAACTTCGAATTGCGTCAAACCTCAGAGAATCCTACTGAATCACGTCGAGTCGCATGGAATCTCATCCAATCCCTTCGGATCTTGCCGAATCCAGTCAAGTCACATCAAATCGCTTTGCACGGAATCGAGTTGAATCCAATAGATTAAAGTAGGCTAGGTTCGGGTGGGGTGCCGTAGGGTCGGGTAGGGTAGAATAGAATAGAGTACAACAGAATAGGAGAGAACAGAACAGAACAGAAAGAATACAACAGAACAGAATAGAGTCAAAGAGAGAGAACATAGCCGAATGGAGCCGAGTGGAGACAAAATGAGACGAATCACGTCCGGTTGCTTCGAATCGCGTCAAATCAAATCGAATCGATTAGAAGAGATTAGGGTAGGGAAGGGTAGAACAGAATAGAGGAAAATAGTGAAGAATGGTGTGGAATGGAGGTGAACGGAGTCCAACAGAGACGGATAGAAATGAATAGAGTACAAAAGGGTCTAATAGGGCCGGATAGGGCCAAATAAGGCCTAATTGAGCAGAATCCAGCAGAATCGATGGAATTCGAGCCTAATCGAGCCGAATGGAGTGAAATGGAGTCAAGTCGAGCCGAATAGAGCCGATGCGAACTGAATCGAGCTGATTCCAGCCTAATCGCGTCAAATCGCGTGGAGATACGTCACATCGAATCTAATCAAATAGATTAGGGGAGGGGCGGGTGGGTAGAATAGAACAGAATAGTACAGAATAGAAAGAATAGAATATAGTACAGTAGGGTAGAGTAGAGAGAGTAAAGCAGAGAAGAGTAGAGCAGAGTAGAATTGAGACAAATAGAGTCAAAAAGTGCAGGATATAGCTGAATAGAGCCAATTCTGGCCGAATCGAGTCAAATGGAAACAAAACGAGATGAATCACACCGAATTGCTTCGAATCGCATCCAATCGAATAGATTAGAGTAACGTAGGGTAGAGTAGAACAGAATAGAGTAGAATAGCATAGAATGGAGAAGAGTGGAGTCAAATGGAGTCGAACAGAGACAAATAGAGTAGAAAAGAGTCGACTCGAGCCAAATAGGGCCGAATAAGGCTGAACCGAGTGGAAACGAGCTGAATGGAAGCGATTCGAGCCAAATCGAGCTGAATCGAGCCGACTCAAGCATGATGGTGTCCAGTGGCATCGAAATGCTTTGAATCGAATCAAATGGAATCGATTAGAATAGGTTAGGGTAGGGTAGTTTATGATAGGAAGACTAGGGTAGATGCAAGTAGACTACATTAGAGTAGACAAGAGAAGGCTAGAGTAGAAGCCTAGACTAGTAAGCTGGACTAGTCGGCTAGACTAGTGGCAGAGAGCAGTAGCCTAGACGACTAGTCTTGAATAGTACCCTAAGTCAGTAATCTGAACGAGTACCCTTGCCTGAACTCTTAGCCTAATCTAGTACCCTTGCCTTAACTAGTAGTCCTAACAAGTACCCTTGCCTTAACCAGTAGTCTTCACTAGTACCCTTGCCTTCACTAGTAGTATGCCCTTAACAAGTAGCCTGAATGGGTACCCTTGCCTTAACCAGTACCCTCAACAAGTACCCATGCCTTAACTAGTAGCCTGGCCTTAACTAGTAGCCTGGCCTTAACTAGTAGCCTGAACTAGTACACTTGCCTTAAGGAGTACCCTTGCCCGAACTACTCCCCTTAATTAGGACCCTTATTGAGTAACCCTAAGTAGTAGAGTATGGTACGGTGGGGTAGCATAGGGTAGGGAAGCATACGGTGGAACAGAGAAAATAGAAGGAAATAGAATAGAACAGCATAGGTCAGGGTAGGTTAGCTTAGTGCAGGGTATGGTAGAGTAGCATAGGATGGAATAGAGAAAATAGAAAAGGAGACTAGAAAAGAGCAGACTAGATTAGGATAGGGGAGGGTGGGGGAGGGTCTTGTAGAATACAGTAGTGTAGAATGGAATAGAATGGTGTGGAATGGAGTCGAATGGGTTCGAACAGAGATGAACAGAGTAGAAAAGAGTTGAATAGAGCCGGATAACGCCGAATAGGACCAAATATGGCCGAAATGAGCCGAATCGAGTCGAGTCGACCAGATTCGGGATGAATGGAGCCTAGTGGAGCTGAAATGAGCCAAATAGAGACAAACTGAACCCAGCAAAATCGAGCCAAAACACACTTAATTGCATCCTATTGCATCGGATCTCGTCGAATTCCATCAAATCCCACCAAAACGCATCAAATCTCACGGAATCTCACCGAATGCCGTCGAATTGTCTCAAATCGGGTCGAATGGTGTCAAACTGAATGGAATCGAATGAAATTGAATAGATTAGAGTAGTGTAGGTTAGGCTGGGATTCAGTAGGGAAGGGCACAGAAGAATAGAATAGAGTAGAACAGAAGAGAATACCAAGAGTAGAATGGAGTAGAGTTGAGCAGAGTGGAATAGTCAGAGCCGGGTAGTGCAGAATATAGATGAATAGATCCAATTCAAGCCGAATCGATTCGAATGGAGAGGAAAGGAGACAAATCGTGATGAATCGAATCGATTAGAATAGATTAGAGTAGGGTAGGGTAGAACAGAATAGAAGAGAGTAGAAAAGAGTAGAATGGTGTGGAATGGAGTTGAATGGAGCCAAATAGAGACAAATAAAGTAGAAAGGGTTGAGTAGAGCTGAACAGGGCTGAATAAGGTTCACTCGAGCCTAATTATGCTGAATTGAGCAGAATCGAGACGAATTGACCCAGTTCAAGCCAAATAGAGCTAAATCGAGCCGATTCAAGCCGAATCACATGGAATCGCGTCGAAATGCGTTGAATCGAATAGATTAGTGTCGAGGAGGGTACGGCAGGAGAGGCTAGACTACAACACAACAGAACACAAGAGAAAGAAGAGAATAGAATTAAGTAGAGTCGGGTCCAGTAGAATAGAGTCAAATCGAGTTGAAGAGAGCCGAAAAGAGCCCAACAGAGCTGAATACAGCCGAATTGACCAAATTCAAGGTGAATCGAGATGAATCATGTCCAGTCGTTTGAAATGTGACGAATCGAATCAAAGAGATTAGTGTGGGGAAGGTAAGGTTAGGGTAGGGTAGAGAAGAATAGAATAGAGTAGAATAGAACAGAACAGAAAGAATCGAGTAGACTAGAGTCAAATAGAGTCGAATACTGCCAAAAAGAGCCGAATAGAGTGGAAAAGAGCCGAATAGAACCGAATCGAGTTTAATGGAGCAGAAAGGAGATGAATCGAGCCGATATGACCCGAATCAGGTCGAATTCCGTTCAAGTGTGTCGAATAGCATAGAACAGATTACAGTAGGCTAAGTTAGGGTAGAGTAGGGTAGAATAGAGTGCAGTAGAACAGAAGAGAAGAGAACAGAACTGAAAGAGTAGAATAGGGTCGAGACGAGCAGAGTATAGAAGAGTAGAGTAGAGTCGAATATTGCCCAATAAAGCCAAATACAGTCAAAATGAGCCAAAAAGAGCTAAATCGATAGAAACCAAGACGTATCACGCCGAATCCCGTGGAATCGTGCCGTATCGCGTCGAATCCCGTCGAATTGCATTGAATCTGATCAATTCCAATCCAATCCAATCCAATCAATTAGAATAGACTAGAGTAGGGTAGAGTACAATACAATACGGTAGAGAATAGTTTAGGATGGAGTAGAATGGTGTAGCATGGAGTCGAGTGGAGTCGAAAAGAGATAATAGAGTTGAGTAGAGTCTAACAGAGCCGAATAGAGCCTATTAGAGCTGACTAGAGCCGAATGGAGCCGATTAGAGCTGAATCGAACCGATTTGAGCCGATTGAGGATGAATGGAGTGGAAAGGAGCCGATTTGAGCTGAATCGCATCGAGATGCGTGGAATCGAATCCAGTAGAATAGATTAGATTAGGGTAGGATGGAATAGAGTAGACTTGAACACAGTAGAAGAGAATGGAAAGAATACAATAGAATAGAGTAGAAAAGGGTAGAGCAGAGCAGAAGAGTGTAGAGTAGAATAGAGTAGAGTAGAACAGAGTCGAATCAAGCTGAATGGAGACGAAACGAGACAAATCGCGTCGAATCCCATCGAATCAATTACAGTAGGGTATGGTAGAATAGCGTAGAATGGAGTAGAATGGTGTGCAATGGAATTGAGTAGAGTAGAAAAGAGCTGAAGAGAGCCGAAGAGGGCCGAAGAGGGCCAAATCGAGCTGAATTGAGCGAAATCGAGCCGAATCCAGTGAATCGAGCCTAATGGAGCTGAATCGAGCCTAATCAAGCCGAGTCGACACTATTCGAGACAAATGGAGCCGAATGGACATGAATCGCACCGATTCGGCCCCTAGTCGCGTCAAAATTTGTCGAATTCAATTGAATAGACTAGAGTAGGGGAGGTTCGGGTAGGCTAGGGTAGGGTAGAATGGAGTAGAATAGAATAAAACAGAACAGAACACAACAAAATAGAACAGAACAACACAGAACGAATACAGAAAAGAGTAGGCTAGAGTAGAGTAGAGGGGAATAGAGTAGAGTAGAATAGATTCGAACAGAGCCAAATCGAGCCGAATCACGTCGAAATGGGTTGAATCAAATCCAATCGAATGGATTACAATACCTTAGAGTTGGGTAGAATAGGGTAGGGTAGAATAGAGTAGAATAGTACAGAACAGAGTAGAAACAATACAATAGAATAGAGAAGAGCAGAATAGAGCTGGATAGAGCCGAATGCAGACGAAACGAGAGGAATCGTGTAGAAGCAATTAGAGTAAATTAGAGTGGTGTTGGGTAGGGTAGAGCAGAATAGAGTAGACTAGTGTAGAATAGTGTGGAATGAATAGAATGGAGTCAAATAGAAACGAATAGAGTGGAAAAGAGTCGAATAGAGCAGAATAGGGCCGAGGAACGCCAAATCGAGCAGATTCGAAGCGATTCAAGCCAAAACAAGCTGAATGGAGCCTAACTGAGCCGAATAGAGCCAAATCGAGCCGAATCGAGCCGATTCAAGCTTCATGGCCTCGAATCGCGTTCAATGCGTCAAATCCAATCGAGACGTATAGATTAGAGAAGGGGAGGGGAGGGGAGGGTAGAATAGAACAGAGTAGAGTGGAATAGAAGAGATTAGAACAGAATAGAAGGAATAGAATCGAGTAGAATAAAGTGGAAAAGAGTAGAGTCGAATACATTCGAATAGAGCCGAATAAGCTGAATAGAGACGAATGGCAGCTGAATACAGCCGAAAAGAGCTGTATACTGCCGAATCACACCTAATCGAGCGGAATCAAGCAGAATCGCACTGACTGTCACCGAACAGCGTCGAATCGAATCAGGTCGAATCGAGTCGAGTCACATCGTTTTGAATCAAACAAGGTCAAATCGCTTCATATCGTGTCGAATCCCACGGAATCACGTCGAATAACTTCGAATTGCGTCAAACCTCAGAGAATCCTACTGAATCACGTCGAGTCGCATGGAATCTCATCCAATCCCTTCGGATCTTGCCGAATCCAGTCAAGTCACATCAAATCGCTTTGCACGGAATCGAGTTGAATCCAATAGATTAAAGTAGGCTAGGTTCGGGTGGGGTGCCGTAGGGTCGGGTAGGGTAGAATA
Source organism: Loxodonta africana (assembly GCF_030014295.1). Classification (NCBI taxonomy): domain Eukaryota; kingdom Metazoa; phylum Chordata; class Mammalia; order Proboscidea; family Elephantidae; genus Loxodonta; species Loxodonta africana. Next base: position 190,734 of record NW_026975070.1, read on the forward strand.
GAATAGAGTACAACAGAATAGGAGAGAACAGAACAGAACAGAAAGAATACAACAGAACAGAATAGAGTCAAAGAGAGAGAACATAGCCGAATGGAGCCGAGTGGAGACAAAATGAGACGAATCACGTCCGGTTGCTTCGAATCGCGTCAAATCAAATCGAATCGATTAGAAGAGATTAGGGTAGGGAAGGGTAGAACAGAATAGAGGAAAATAGTGAAGAATGGTGTGGAATGGAGGTGAACGGAGTCCAACAGAGACGGATAGAAATGAATAGAGTACAAAAGGGTCTAATAGGGCCGGATAGGGCCAAATAAGGCCTAATTGAGCAGAATCCAGCAGAATCGATGGAATTCGAGCCTAATCGAGCCGAATGGAGTGAAATGGAGTCAAGTCGAGCCGAATAGAGCCGATGCGAACTGAATCGAGCTGATTCCAGCCTAATCGCGTCAAATCGCGTGGAGATACGTCACATCGAATCTAATCAAATAGATTAGGGGAGGGGCGGGTGGGTAGAATAGAACAGAATAGTACAGAATAGAAAGAATAGAATATAGTACAGTAGGGTAGAGTAGAGAGAGTAAAGCAGAGAAGAGTAGAGCAGAGTAGAATTGAGACAAATAGAGTCAAATAGTGCAGGATATAGCTGAATAGAGCCAATTCTGGCCGAATCGAGTCAAATGGAAACAAAACGAGATGAATCACACCGAATTGCTTCGAATCGCATCCAATCGAATAGATTAGAGTAACGTAGGGTAGAGTAGAACAGAATAGAGTAGAATAGCATAGAATGGAGAAGAGTGGAGTCAAATGGAGTCGAACAGAGACAAATAGAGTAGAAAAGAGTCGACTCGAGCCAAATAGGGCCGAATAAGGCTGAACCGAGTGGAAACGAGCTGAATGGAAGCGATTCGAGCCAAATCGAGCTGAATCGAGCCGACTCAAGCATGATGGTGTCCAGTGGCATCGAAATGCTTTGAATCGAATCAAATGGAATCGATTAGAATAGGTTAGGGTAGGGTAGTTTATGATAGGAAGACTAGGGTAGATGCAAGTAGACTACATTAGAGTAGACAAGAGAAGGCTAGAGTAGAAGCCTAGACTAGTAAGCTGGACTAGTCGGCTAGACTAGTGGCAGAGAGCAGTAGCCTAGACGACTAGTCTTGAATAGTACCCTAAGTCAGTAATCTGAACGAGTACCCTTGCCTGAACTCTTAGCCTAATCTAGTACCCTTGCCTTAACTAGTAGTCCTAACAAGTACCCTTGCCTTAACCAGTAGTCTTCACTAGTACCCTTGCCTTCACTAGTAGTATGCCCTTAACAAGTAGCCTGAACGGGTACCCTTGCCTTAACCAGTACCCTCAACAAGTACCCATGCCTTAACTAGTAGCCTGGCCTTAACTAGTAGCCTGGCCTTAACTAGTAGCCTGAACTAGTACACTTGCCTTAAGGAGTACCCTTGCCCGAACTACTCCCCTTAATTAGGACCCTTATTGAGTAACCCTAAGTAGTAGAGTATGGTACGGTGGGGTAGCATAGGGTAGGGAAGCATACGGTGGAACAGAGAAAATAGAAGGAAATAGAATAGAACAGCATAGGTCAGGGTAGGTTAGCTTAGTGCAGGGTATGGTAGAGTAGCATAGGATGGAATAGAGAAAATAGAAAAGGAGACTAGAAAAGAGCAGACTAGATTAGGATAGGGGAGGGTGGGGGAGGGTCTTGTAGAATACAGTAGTGTAGAATGGAATAGAATGGTGTGGAATGGAGTCGAATGGATTCAAACAGAGATGAATAGAGTAGAAAAGAGTTGAATAGAGCCGGATAACGCCGAATAGGACCAAATATGGCCGAAATGAGCCGAATCGAGTCGAGTCGACCAGATTCGGAATGAATGGAGCCTAGTGGAGCCGAAATGAGCCAAATAGAGACAAACTGAACCCAGCAAAATCGAGCCAAAACACACTTAATTGCATCCTATTGCATCGGATCTCGTCGAATTCCATCAAATCCCACCAAAACGCATCAAATCTCACGGAATCTCACCGAATGCCGTCGAATTGTCTCAAATCGGGTCGAATGGTGTCAAACTGAATGGAATCGAATTAAATTGAATAGATTAGAGTAGTGTAGGTTAGGCTGGGATTCAGTAGGGAAGGGCACAGAAGAATAGAATAGAGTAGAACAGAAGAGAATACCAAGAGTAGAATGGAGTAGAGTTGAGCAGAGTGGAATAGTCAGAGCCGGGTAGTGCAGAATATAGATGAATAGATCCAATTCAAGCCGAATCGATTCGAATGGAGAGGAAAGGAGACAAATCGTGATGAATCGAATCGATTAGAATAGATTAGAGTAGGGTAGGGTAGAACAGAATAGAATAGAGTAGAAAAGAGTAGAATGGTGTGGAATGGAGTTGAATGGAGCCAAATAGAGACAAATAAAGTAGAAAGGGTTGAGTAGAGCTGAACAGGGCTGAATAAGGTTCACTCGAGCCTAATTATGCTGAATTGAGCAGAATCGAGACGAATTGACCCAGTTCAAGCCAAATAGAGCTAAATCGAGCCGATTCAAGCCGAATCACATGGAATCGCGTCGAAATGCGTTGAATCGAATAGATTAGTGTCGAGGAGGGTACGGCAGGAGAGGCTAGACTACAACACAACAGAACACAAGAGAAAGAAGAGAATAGAATTAAGTAGAGTCGGGTCCAGTAGAATAGAGTCAAATCGAGTTGAAGAGAGCCGAAAAGAGCCCAACAGAGCTGAATACAGCCGAATTGACCAAATTCAAGGTGAATCGAGATGAATCATGTCCAGTCGTTTGAAATGTGACGAATCGAATCAAAGAGATTAGTGTGGGGAAGGTAAGGTTAGGGTAGGGTAGAGAAGAATAGAATAGAGTAGAATAGAACAGAACAGAAAGAATCGAGTAGACTAGAGTCAAATAGAGTCGAATACTGCCAAAAAGAGCCGAATAGAGTGGAAAAGAGCCGAATAGAACCGAATCGAGTTTAATGGAGCAGAAAGGAGATGAATCGAGCTGATATGACCCGAATCAGGTCGAATTCCGTTCAAGTGTGTCGAATAGCATAGAACAGATTACAGTAGGCTAAGTTAGGGTAGAGTAGGGTAGAATAGAGTGCAGTAGAACAGAAGAGAAGAGAACAGAACTGAAAGAGTAGAATAGGGTCGAGACGAGCAGAGTATAGAAGAGTAGAGTTGAATATTGCCGAATAGAGCCAAATACAGCCAAATAGAGCCCAAAAGAGCTAAATCGATAGAAACCAAGACGTATCACGCCGAATCCCGTGGAATCGTGCCGTATCGCGTCGAGTCCCGTCGAATTGCATTGAATCTGATCAATTCCAATCCAATCCAATCCAATCAATTAGAATAGACTAGAGTAGGGTAGAGTACAATACAATACAGTAGAGAATAGTTTAGGATGGAGTAGAATGGTGTAGCATGGAGTCGAGTGGAGTCGAAAAGAGATAATAGAGTTGAGTAGAGTCTAACAGAGCCGAATAGAGCCTATTAGAGCTGACTAGAGCCGAATGGAGCCGATTAGAGCTGAATCGAACCGATTTGAGCCGATTGGGGATGAATGGAGTGGAAAGGAGCCGATTTGAGCTGAATCGCATCGAGATGCGTGGAATCGAATCCAGTAGAATAGATTAGATTAGGGTAGGATGGAATAGAGTAGACTTGAACACAGTAGAAGAGAATGGAAAGAATACAATAGAATAGAGTAGAAAAGGGTAGAGCAGAGCAGAAGAGTGTAGAGTAGAATAGAGTAGAGTAGAACAGAGTCGAATCAAGCTGAATGGAGACGAAACGAGACAAATCGCGTCGAATCCCATCGAATCAATTACAGTAGGGTATGGTAGAATAGCGTAGAATGGAGTAGAATGGTGTGCAATGGAATTGAGTAGAGTAGAAAAGAGCTGAAGAGAGCCGAAGAGGGCCGAAGAGGGCCAAATCGAGCTGAATTGAGCGAAATCGAGCCGAATCCAGTGAATCGAGCCTAATGGAGCCGAATCGAGCCTAATCAAGCCGAATCGACACTATTCGAGACAAATGGAGCCGAATGGACATGAATCGCACCGATTCGGCCCCTAGTCGCGTCAAAATTTGTCGAATTCAATTGAATAGACTAGAGTAGGGGAGGTTCGGGTAGGCTAGGGTAGGGTAGAATGGAGTAGAATAGAATAAAACAGAACAGAACACAACAAAATAGAACAGAACAACACAGAACGAATACAGAAAAGAGTAGGCCAGAGTAGAGTAGAGGGGAATAGAGTAGAGTAGAATAGATTCGAACAGAGCCAAATCGAGCCGAATCACGTCGAAATGGGTTGAATCAAATCCAATCGAATGGATTACAATACCTTAGAGTTGGGTAGCATAGGGTAGGGTAGAATAGAGTAGAATAGTACAGAACAGAGTAGAAACAATACAATAGAATAGAGAAGAGTAGACTAGAGTAGAATAGAGCTGGATAGAGCCGAATGCAGACGAAACGAAAGGAATCGTGTAGAAGCAATTAGAGTAAATTAGAGTGGTGTTGGGTAGGGTAGAGCAGAATAGAGTAGACTAGTGTAGAATAGTGTGGAATGAATAGAATGGAGTCAAATAGAAACGAATAGAGTGGAAAAGAGTCGAATAGAGCAGAATAGGGCCGAAGAATGCCAAATCGAGCAGATTCGAAGCGATTCCAGCCAAAACAAGCTGAATGGAGCCTAACTGAGCCGAATAGAGCCAAATCGAGCCGAATCGAGCCGATTCAAGCTTCATCGCCTCGAATCGCGTTCAATGCGTCAAATACAATCGAGACGTATAGATTAGAGAAGGGGAGGGGAGGGGAGGGTAGAATAGAACAGAGTAGAGTGGAATAGAAGAGATTAGAACAGAATAGAAGGAGTAGAATCGAGTAGAATAGAGTGGAAAAGAGTAGAGTCGAATACATTCGAATAGAGCCGAATAAGCTGAATAGAGACGAATGGCAGCTGAATACAGCCGAAAAGAGCTGTATACTGCCGAATCACACCTAATCGAGCGGAATCAAGCAGAATCGCACTGACTGTCACCGAACAGCGTCGAATCGAATCAGGTCGAATCGAGTCGAGTCACATCGTTTTGAATCAAACAAGGTCAAATCGCTTCATATCGTGTCGAATCCCACGGAATCACGTCGAATAACTTCGAATTGCGTCAAACCTCAGAGAATCCTACTGAATCACGTCGAGTCGCATGGAATCTCATCAAATCCCTTCGGATCTTGCCGAATCCAGTCAAGTCACATCAAATCGCTTTGCACGGAATCGAGTTGAATCCAATAGATTAAAGTAGGCTAGGTTCGGGTGGGGTGCCGTAGGGTCGGGTAGGGTAGAATAGAATAGAGTACAACAGAATAGGAGAGAACAGAACAGAACAGAAAGAATACAACAGAACAGAATAGAGTCAAAGAGAGAGAACATAGCCGAATGGAGCCGAGTGGAGACAAAATGAGACGAATCACGTCCGGTTGCTTCGAATCGCGTCAAATCAAATCGAATCGATTAGAAGAGATTAGGGTAGGGAAGGGTAGAACAGAATAGAGGAAAATAGTGAAGAATGGTGTGGAATGGAGGTGAACGGAGTCCAACAGAGACGGATAGAAATGAATAGAGTACAAAAGGGTCTAATAGGGCCGGATAGGGCCAAATAAGGCCTAATTGAGCAGAATCCAGCAGAATCGATGGAATTCGAGCCTAATCGAGCCGAATGGAGTGAAATGGAGTCAAGTCGAGCCGAATAGAGCCGATGCGAACTGAATCGAGCTGATTCCAGCCTAATCGCGTCAAATCGCGTGGAGATACGTCACATCGAATCTAATCAAATAGATTAGGGGAGGGGCGGGTGGGTAGAATAGAACAGAATAGTACAGAATAGAAAGAATAGAATATAGTACAGTAGGGTAGAGTAGAGAGAGTAAAGCAGAGAAGAGTAGAGCAGAGTAGAATTGAGACAAATAGAGTCAAAAAGTGCAGGATATAGCTGAATAGAGCCAATTCTGGCCGAATCGAGTCAAATGGAAACAAAACGAGATGAATCACACCGAATTGCTTCGAATCGCATCCAATCGAATAGATTAGAGTAACGTAGGGTAGAGTAGAACAGAATAGAGTAGAATAGCATAGAATGGAGAAGAGTGGAGTCAAATGGAGTCGAACAGAGACAAATAGAGTAGAAAAGAGTCGACTCGAGCCAAATAGGGCCGAATAAGGCTGAACCGAGTGGAAACGAGCTGAATGGAAGCGATTCGAGCCAAATCGAGCTGAATCGAGCCGACTCAAGCATGATGGTGTCCAGTGGCATCGAAATGCTTTGAATCGAATCAAATGGAATCGATTAGAATAGGTTAGGGTAGGGTAGTTTATGATAGGAAGACTAGGGTAGATGCAAGTAGACTACATTAGAGTAGACAAGAGAAGGCTAGAGTAGAAGCCTAGACTAGTAAGCTGGACTAGTCGGCTAGACTAGTGGCAGAGAGCAGTAGCCTAGACGACTAGTCTTGAATAGTACCCTAAGTCAGTAATCTGAACGAGTACCCTTGCCTGAACTCTTAGCCTAATCTAGTACCCTTGCCTTAACTAGTAGTCCTAACAAGTACCCTTGCCTTAACCAGTAGTCTTCACTAGTACCCTTGCCTTCACTAGTAGTATGCCCTTAACAAGTAGCCTGAATGGGTACCCTTGCCTTAACCAGTACCCTCAACAAGTACCCATGCCTTAACTAGTAGCCTGGCCTTAACTAGTAGCCTGGCCTTAACTAGTAGCCTGAACTAGTACACTTGCCTTAAGGAGTACCCTTGCCCGAACTACTCCCCTTAATTAGGACCCTTATTGAGTAACCCTAAGTAGTAGAGTATGGTACGGTGGGGTAGCATAGGGTAGGGAAGCATACGGTGGAACAGAGAAAATAGAAGGAAATAGAATAGAACAGCATAGGTCAGGGTAGGTTAGCTTAGTGCAGGGTATGGTAGAGTAGCATAGGATGGAATAGAGAAAATAGAAAAGGAGACTAGAAAAGAGCAGACTAGATTAGGATAGGGGAGGGTGGGGGAGGGTCTTGTAGAATACAGTAGTGTAGAATGGAATAGAATGGTGTGGAATGGAGTCGAATGGGTTCGAACAGAGATGAACAGAGTAGAAAAGAGTTGAATAGAGCCGGATAACGCCGAATAGGACCAAATATGGCCGAAATGAGCCGAATCGAGTCGAGTCGACCAGATTCGGGATGAATGGAGCCTAGTGGAGCCGAAATGAGCCAAATAGAGACAAACTGAACCCAGCAAAATCGAGCCAAAACACACTTAATTGCATCCTATTGCATCGGATCTCGTCGAATTCCATCAAATCCCACCAAAACGCATCAAATCTCACGGAATCTCACCGAATGCCGTCGAATTGTCTCAAATCGGGTCGAATGGTGTCAAACTGAATGGAATCGAATGAAATTGAATAGATTAGAGTAGTGTAGGTTAGGCTGGGATTCAGTAGGGAAGGGCACAGAAGAATAGAATAGAGTAGAACAGAAGAGAATACCAAGAGTAGAATGGAGTAGAGTTGAGCAGAGTGGAATAGTCAGAGCCGGGTAGTGCAGAATATAGATGAATAGATCCAATTCAAGCCGAATCGATTCGAATGGAGAGGAAAGGAGACAAATCGTGATGAATCGAATCGATTAGAATAGATTAGAGTAGGGTAGGGTAGAACAGAATAGAAGAGAGTAGAAAAGAGTAGAATGGTGTGGAATGGAGTTGAATGGAGCCAAATAGAGACAAATAAAGTAGAAAGGGTTGAGTAGAGCTGAACAGGGCTGAATAAGGTTCACTCGAGCCTAATTATGCTGAATTGAGCAGAATCGAGACGAATTGACCCAGTTCAAGCCAAATAGAGCTAAATCGAGCCGATTCAAGCCGAATCACATGGAATCGCGTCGAAATGCGTTGAATCGAATAGATTAGTGTCGAGGAGGGTACGGCAGGAGAGGCTAGACTACAACACAACAGAACACAAGAGAAAGAAGAGAATAGAATTAAGTAGAGTCGGGTCCAGTAGAATAGAGTCAAATCGAGTTGAAGAGAGCCGAAAAGAGCCCAACAGAGCTGAATACAGCCGAATTGACCAAATTCAAGGTGAATCGAGATGAATCATGTCCAGTCGTTTGAAATGTGACGAATCGAATCAAAGAGATTAGTGTGGGGAAGGTAAGGTTAGGGTAGGGTAGAGAAGAATAGAATAGAGTAGAATAGAACAGAACAGAAAGAATCGAGTAGACTAGAGTCAAATAGAGTCGAATACTGCCAAAAAGAGCCGAATAGAGTGGAAAAGAGCCGAATAGAACCGAATCGAGTTTAATGGAGCAGAAAGGAGATGAATCGAGCCGATATGACCCGAATCAGGTCGAATTCCGTTCAAGTGTGTCGAATAGCATAGAACAGATTACAGTAGGCTAAGTTAGGGTAGAGTAGGGTAGAATAGAGTGCAGTAGAACAGAAGAGAAGAGAACAGAACTGAAAGAGTAGAATAGGGTCGAGACGAGCAGAGTATAGAAGAGTAGAGTAGAGTCGAATATTGCCCAATAAAGCCAAATACAGCCAAATAGAGCCCAAAAGAGCTAAATCGATAGAAACCAAGACGTATCACGCCGAATCCCGTGGAATCGTGCCGTATCGCGTCGAGTCCCGTCGAATTGCATTGAATCTGATCAATTCCAATCCAATCCAATCCAATCAATTAGAATAGACTAGAGTAGGGTAGAGTACAATACAATACGGTAGAGAATAGTTTAGGATGGAGTAGAATGGTGTAGCATGGAGTCGAGTGGAGTCGAAAAGAGATAATAGAGTTGAGTAGAGTCTAACAGAGCCGAATAGAGCCTATTAGAGCTGACTAGAGCCGAATGGAGCCGATTAGAGCTGAATCGAACCGATTTGAGCCGATTGAGGATGAATGGAGTGGAAAGGAGCCGATTTGAGCTGAATCGCATCGAGATGCGTGGAATCGAATCCAGTAGAATAGATTAGATTAGGGTAGGATGGAATAGAGTAGACTTGAACACAGTAGAAGAGAATGGAAAGAATACAATAGAATAGAGTAGAAAAGGGTAGAGCAGAGCAGAAGAGTGTAGAGTAGAATAGAGTAGAGTAGAACAGAGTCGAATCAAGCTGAATGGAGACGAAACGAGACAAATCGCGTCGAATCCCATCGAATCAATTACAGTAGGGTATGGTAGAATAGCGTAGAATGGAGTAGAATGGTGTGCAATGGAATTGAGTAGAGTAGAAAAGAGCTGAAGAGAGCCGAAGAGGGCCGAAGAGGGCCAAATCGAGCTGAATTGAGCGAAATCGAGCCGAATCCAGTGAATCGAGCCTAATGGAGCTGAATCGAGCCTAATCAAGCCGAGTCGACACTATTCGAGACAAATGGAGCCGAATGGACATGAATCGCACCGATTCGGCCCCTAGTCGCGTCAAAATTTGTCGAATTCAATTGAATAGACTAGAGTAGGGGAGGTTCGGGTAGGCTAGGGTAGGGTAGAATGGAGTAGAATAGAATAAAACAGAACAGAACACAACAAAATAGAACAGAACAACACAGAACGAATACAGAAAAGAGTAGGCTAGAGTAGAGTAGAGGGGAATAGAGTAGAGTAGAATAGATTCGAACAGAGCCAAATCGAGCCGAATCACGTCGAAATGGGTTGAATCAAATCCAATCGAATGGATTACAATACCTTAGAGTTGGGTAGAATAGGGTAGGGTAGAATAGAGTAGAATAGTACAGAACAGAGTAGAAACAATACAATAGAATAGAGAAGAGTAGAATAGAGCTGGATAGAGCCGAATGCAGACGAAACGAGAGGAATCGTGTAGAAGCAATTAGAGTAAATTAGAGTGGTGTTGGGTAGGGTAGAGCAGAATAGAGTAGACTAGTGTAGAATAGTGTGGAATGAATAGAATGGAGTCAAATAGAAACGAATAGAGTGGAAAAGAGTCGAATAGAGCAGAATAGGGCCGAGGAACGCCAAATCGAGCAGATTCGAAGCGATTCCAGCCAAAACAAGCTGAATGGAGCCTAACTGAGCCGAATAGAGCCAAATCGAGCCGAATCGAGCCGATTCAAGCTTCATGGCCTCGAATCGCGTTCAATGCGTCAAATCCAATCGAGACGTATAGATTAGAGAAGGGGAGGGGAGGGGAGGGTAGAATAGAACAGAGTAGAGTGGAATAGAAGAGATTAGAACAGAATAGAAGGAATAGAATCGAGTAGAATAAAGTGGAAAAGAGTAGAGTCGAATACATTCGAATAGAGCCGAATAAGCTGAATAGAGACGAATGGCAGCTGAATACAGCCGAAAAGAGCTGTATACTGCCGAATCACACCTAATCGAGCGGAATCAAGCAGAATCGCACTGACTGTCACCGAACAGCGTCGAATCGAATCAGGTCGAATCGAGTCGAGTCACATCGTTTTGAATCAAACAAGGTCAAATCGCTTCATATCGTGTCGAATCCCACGGAATCACGTCGAATAACTTCGAATTGCGTCAAACCTCAGAGAATCCTACTGAATCACGTCGAGTCGCATGGAATCTCATCCAATCCCTTCGGATCTTGCCGAATCCAGTCAAGTCACATCAAATCGCTTTGCACGGAATCGAGTTGAATCCAATAGATTAAAGTAGGCTAGGTTCGGGTGGGGTGCCGTAGGGTCGGGTAGGGTAGAATAGAATAGAGTACAACAGAATAGGAGAGAACAGAACAGAACAGAAAGAATACAACAGAACAGAATAGAGTCAAAGAGAGAGAACATAGCCGAATGGAGCCGAGTGGAGACAAAATGAGACGAATCACGTCCGGTTGCTTCGAATCGCGTCAAATCAAATCGAATCGATTAGAAGAGATTAGGGTAGGGAAGGGTAGAACAGAATAGAGGAAAATAGTGAAGAATGGTGTGGAATGGAGGTGAACGGAGTCCAACAGAGACGGATAGAAATGAATAGAGTACAAAAGGGTCTAATAGGGCCGGATAGGGCCAAATAAGGCCTAATTGAGCAGAATCCAGCAGAATCGATGGAATTCGAGCCTAATCGAGCCGAATGGAGTGAAATGGAGTCAAGTCGAGCCGAATAGAGCCGATGCGAACTGAATCGAGCTGATTCCAGCCTAATCGCGTCAAATCGCGTGGAGATACGTCACATCGAATCTAATCAAATAGATTAGGGGAGGGGCGGGTGGGTAGAATAGAACAGAATAGTACAGAATAGAAAGAATAGAATATAGTACAGTAGGGTAGAGTAGAGAGAGTAAAGCAGAGAAGAGTAGAGCAGAGTAGAATTGAGACAAATAGAGTCAAATAGTGCAGGATATAGCTGAATAGAGCCAATTCTGGCCGAATCGAGTCAAATGGAAACAAAACGAGATGAATCACAACGAATTGCTTCGAATCGCATCCAATCGAATAGATTAGAGTAACGTAGGGTAGAGTAGAACAGAATAGAGTAGAATAGCATAGAATGGAGAAGAGTGGAGTCAAATGGAGTCGAACAGAGACAAATAGAGTAGAAAAGAGTCGAATCGAGCCAAATAGGGCCGAATAAGGCTGAACCGAGTGGAAACGAGCTGAATGGAAGCGATTCGAGCCAAATCGAGCTGAATCGAGCCGACTCAAGCATGATGGTGTCCAGTGGCATCGAAATGCTTTGAATCGAATCAAATGGAATCGGTTAGAATAGGTTAGGGTAGGGTAGTTTATGATAGGAAGACTAGGGTAGATGCAAGTAGACTACATTAGAGTAGACAAGAGAAGGCTAGAGTAGAAGCCTAGGCTAGTAAGCTGGACTAGTCGGCTAGATTAGTGGCAGAGAGCAGTAGCCTAGACGACTAGTCTTGAATAGTACCCTAAGTCAGTAATCTGAACGAGTACCCTTGCCTGAACTCTTAGCCTAATCTAGTACCCTTGCCTTAACTAGTAGTCCTAACAAGTACCCTTGCCTTAACCAGTAGTCTTCACTAGTACCCTTGCCTTCACTAGTAGTATGCCCTTAACAAGTAGCCTGAACGGGTACCCTTGCCTTAACCAGTACCCTCAACAAGTACCCATGCCTTAACTAGTAGCCTGGCCTTAACTAGTAGCCTGGCCTTAACTAGTAGCCTGAACTAGTACACTTGCCTTAAGGAGTACCCTTGCCCGAACTACTCCCCTTAATTAGGACCCTTATTGAGTAACCCTAAGTAGTAGAGTATGGTACGGTGGGGTAGCATAGGGTAGGGAAGCATACGGTGGAACAGAGAAAATAGAAGGAAATAGAATAGAACAGCATAGGTCAGGGTAGGTTAGCTTAGTGCAGGGTATGGTAGAGTAGCATAGGATGGAATAGAGAAAATAGAAAAGGAGACTAGAAAAGAGCAGACTAGATTAGGATAGGGGAGGGTGGGGGAGGGTCTTGTAGAATACAGTAGTGTAGAATGGAATAGAATGGTGTGGAATGGAGTCGAATGGATTCGAACAGAGATGAATAGAGTAGAAAAGAGTTGAACAGAGCCGGATAACGCCGAATAGGACCAAATATGGCCGAAATGAGCCGAATCGAGTCGAGTCGACCAGATTCGGGATGAATGGAGCCTAGTGGAGCCGAAATGAGCCAAATAGAGACAAACTGAACCCAGCAAAATCGAGCCAAAACACACTTAATTGCATCCTATTGCATCGGATCTCGTCGAATTCCATCAAATCCCACCAAAACGCATCAAATCTCACGGAATCTCACCGAATGCCGTCGAATTGTCTCAAATCGGGTCGAATGGTGTCAAACTGAATGGAATCGAATTAAATTGAATAGATTAGAGTAGTGTAGGTTAGGCTGGGATTCAGTAGGGAAGGGCACAGAAGAATAGAATAGAGTAGAACAGAAGAGAATACCAAGAGTAGAATGGAGTAGAGTTGAGCAGAGTGGAATAGTCAGAGCCGGGTAGTGCAGAATATAGATGAATAGATCCAATTCAAGCCGAATCGATTCGAATGGAGAGGAAAGGAGACAAATCGTGATGAATCGAATCGATTAGAATAGATTAGAGTAGGGTAGGGTAGAACAGAATAGAATAGAGTAGAAAAGAGTAGAATGGTGTGGAATGGAGTTGAATGGAGCCAAATAGAGACAAATAAAGTAGAAAGGGTTGAGTAGAGCTGAACAGGGCTGAATAAGGTTCACTCGAGCCTAATTATGCTGAATTGAGCAGAATCGAGACGAATTGACCCAGTTCAAGCCAAATAGAGCTAAATCGAGCCGATTCAAGCCGAATCACATGGAATCGCGTCGAAATGCGTTGAATCGAATAGATTAGTGTCGAGGAGGGTACGGCAGGAGAGGCTAGACTACAACACAACAGAACACAAGAGAAAGAAGAGAATAGAATTAAGTAGAGTCGGGTCCAGTAGAATAGAGTCAAATCGAGTTGAAGAGAGCCGAAAAGAGCCCAACAGAGCTGAATACAGCCGAATTGACCAAATTCAAGGTGAATCGAGATGAATCATGTCCAGTCGTTTGAAATGTGACGAATCGAATCAAAGAGATTAGTGTGGGGAAGGTAAGGTTAGGGTAGGGTAGAGAAGAATAGAATAGAGTAGAATAGAACAGAACAGAAAGAATCGAGTAGACTAGAGTCAAATAGAGTCGAATACTGCCAAAAAGAGCCGAATAGAGTGGAAAAGAGCCGAATAGAACCGAATCGAGTTTAATGGAGCAGAAAGGAGATGAATCGAGCCGATATGACCCGAATCAGGTCGAATTCCGTTCAAGTGTGTCGAATAGCATAGAACAGATTACAGTAGGCTAAGTTAGGGTAGAGTAGGGTAGAATAGAGTGCAGTAGAACAGAAGAGAAGAGAAGAGAAGAGAACTGAAAGAGCAGAATAGGGTCGAGACGAGCAGAGTATAGAAGAGTAGAGTTGAATATTGCCAAATAGAGCCAAATACAGCCAAATAGAGCCCAAAAGAGCTAAATCTATAGAAACCAAGACGTATCACGCAGAATCCCGTGGAATCGTGCCGTATCTCATCGAATCCCGTCGAATTGCATTGAATCTGATCAATTCCAATCCAATCCAATCCAATCCAATCAATTAGAATAGACTAGAGTAGGGTAGAGTACAATACAATACGGTAGAGAATAGTTTAGGATGGAGTAGAATGGTGTAGCATGGAGTCGAGTGGAGTCGAAAAGAGATAATAGAGTTGAGTAGAGTCTAACAGAGCCGAATAGAGCCTATTAGAGCTGACTAGAGCCGAATGGAGCCGATTAGAGCTGAATCGAACCGATTTGAGCCGATTGAGGATGAATGGAGTGGAAAGGAGCCGATTTGAGCTGAATCGCATCGAGATGCGTGGAATCGAATCCAGTAGAATAGATTAGATTAGGGTAGGATGGAATAGAGTAGACTTGAACACAGTAGAAGAGAATGGAAAGAATACAATAGAATAGAGTAGAAAAGGGTAGAGCAGAGCAGAAGAGTGTAGAGTAGAATAGAGTAGAGTAGAACAGAGTCGAATCAAGCTGAATGGAGACGAAACGAGACAAATCGCGTCGAATCCCATCGAATCAATTACAGTAGGGTATGGTAGAATAGCGTAGAATGGAGTAGAATGGTGTGCAATGGAATTGAGTAGAGTAGAAAAGAGCTGAAGAGAGCCGAAGAGGGCCGAAGAGGGCCAAATCGAGCTGAATTGAGCGAAATCGAGCCGAATCCAGTGAATCGAGCCTAATGGAGCCGAATCGAGCCTAATCAAGCCGAATCGACACTATTCGAGACAAATGGAGCCGAATGGACATGAATCGCACCGATTCGGCCCCTAGTCGCGTCAAAATTTGTCGAATTCAATTGAATAGACTCGAGTAGGGGAGGTTCGGGTAGGCTAGGGTAGGGTAGAATGGAGTAGAATAGAATAAAACAGAACAGAACACAACAAAATAGAACAGAACAACACAGAACGAATACAGAAAAGAGTAGGCTAGAGCAGAGTAGAGGGGAATAGAGTAGAGTAGAATAGATTCGAACAGAGCCAAATCGAGCCGAATCACGTCGAAATGGGTTGAATCAAATCCAATCGAATGGATTACAATACCTTAGAGTTGGGTAGCATAGGGTAGGGTAGAATAGAGTAGAATAGTACAGAACAGAGTAGAAACAATACAATAGAATAGAGAAGAGTAGACTAGAGTAGAATAGAGCTGGATAGAGCCGAATGCAGACGAAACGAGAGGAATCGTGTAGAAGCAATTAGAGTAAATTAGAGTGGTGTTGGGTAGGGTAGAGCAGAATAGAGTAGACTAGTGTAGAATAGTGTGGAATGAATAGAATGGAGTCAAATAGAAACGAATAGAGTGGAAAAGAGTCGAATAGAGCAGAATAGGGCTGAAGAACGCCAAATCGAGCAGATTCGAAGCGATTCCAGCCAAAACAAGCTGAATGGAGCCTAACTGAGCCGAATAGAGCCAAATCGAGCCGAATCGAGCCGATTCAAGCTTCATGGCCTCGATTCGCGTTCAATGCGTCAAATCCAATCGAGACGTATAGATTAGAGAAGGGGAGGGGAGGGGAGGGTAGAATAGAACAGAGTAGAGTGGAATAGAAGAGATTAGAACAGAATAGAAGGAATAGAATCGAGTAGAATAGAGTGGAAAAGAGTAGAGTCGAATACATTCGAATAGAGCCGAATAAGCTGAATAGAGACGAATGGCAGCTGAATACAGCCGAAAAGAGCTGTATACTGCCGAATCACACCTAATCGAGCGGAATCAAGCAGAATCGCACTGACTGTTACCGAATAGCGTCGAATCGAATCAGGTCGAATCGAGTCGAGTCACATCGTTTTGAATCAAACAAGGTCAAATCGCTTCATATCGTGTCGAATCCCACGGAATCACGTCGAATAACTTCGAATTGCGTCAAACCTCAGAGAATCCTACTGAATCACGTCGAGTCGCATGGAATCTCATCAAATCCCTTCGGATCTTGCCGAATCCAGTCAAGTCACATCAAATCGCTTTGCACGGAATCGAATTGAATCCAATAGATTAAAGTAGGCTAGGTTTGGGTGGGGTGCCGTAGGGTCGGGTAGGGTAGAATAGAATAGAGTACAACAGAATAGGAGAGAACAGAACAGAACAGAAAGAATACAACAGAACAGAATAGAGTCAAAGAGAGAGAACATAGCCGAATGGAGCCGAGTGGAGACAAAATGAGACGAATCACGTCCGGTTGCTTCGAATCGCGTCAAATCAAATCGAATCGATTAGAAGAGATTAGGGTAGGGAAGGGTAGAACAGAATAGAGGAAAATAGTGAAGAATGGTGTGGAATGGAGGTGAACGGAATCCAACAGAGACGGATAGAAATGAATAGAGTACAAAAGGGTCTAATAGGGCCGGATAGGGCCAAATAAGGCCTAATTGAGCAGAATCCAGCAGAATCGATGGAATTCGAGCCTAATCGAGCCGAATGGAGTGAAATGGAGTCAAGTCGAGCCGAATAGAGCCGATGCGAACTGAATCGAGCTGATTCCAGCCTAATCGCGTCAAATCGCGTGGAGATACGTCACATCGAATCTAATCAAATAGATTAGGGGAGGGGCGGGTGGGTAGAATAGAACAGAATAGTACAGAATAGAAAGAATAGAATATAGTACAGTAGGGTAGAGTAGAGAGAGTAAAGCAGAGAAGAGTAGAGCAGAGTAGAATTGAGACAAATAGAGTCAAATAGTGCAGGATATAGCTGAATAGAGCCAATTCTGGCCGAATCGAGTCAAACGGAACCAAAACGAGATGAATCACACCGAATTGCTTCGAATCGCATCCAATCGAATAGATTAGAGTAACGTAGGGTAGAGTAGAACAGAATAGAGTAGAATAGCATAGAATGGAGAAGAGTGGAGTCAAATGGAGTCGAACAGAGACAAATAGAGTAGAAAAGAGTCGACTCGAGCCAAATAGGGCCGAATAAGGCTGAACCGAGTGGAAACGAGCTGAATGGAAGCGATTCGAGCCAAATCGAGCTGAATCGAGCCGACTCAAGCATGATGGTGTCCAGTGGCATCGAAATGCTTTGAATCGAATCAAATGGAATCGATTAGAATAGGTTAGGGTAGGGTAGTTTATGATAGGAAGACTAGGGTAGATGCAAGTAGACTACATTAGAGTAGACAAGAGAAGGCTAGAGTAGAAGCCTAGACTAGTAAGCTGGACTAGTCGGCTAGACTAGTGGCAGAGAGCAGTAGCCTAGACGACTAGTCTTGAATAGTACCCTAAGTCAGTAATCTGAACGAGTACCCTTGCCTGAACTCTTAGCCTAATCTAGTACCCTTGCCTTAACTAGTAGTCCTAACAAGTACCCTTGCCTTAACCAGTAGTCTTCACTAGTACCCTTGCCTTCACTAGTAGTATGCCCTTAACAAGTAGCCTGAACGGGTACCCTTGCCTTAACCAGTACCCTCAACAAGTACCCATGCCTTAACTAGTAGCCTGGCCTTAACTAGTAGCCTGGCCTTAACTAGTAGCCTGAACTAGTACACTTGCCTTAAGGAGTACCCTTGCCCGAACTACTCCCCTTAATTAGGACCCTTATTGAGTAACCCTAAGTAGTAGAGTATGGTACGGTGGGGTAGCATAGGGTAGGGAAGCATACGGTGGAACAGAGAAAATAGAAGGAAATAGAATAGAACAGCATAGGTCAGGGTAGGTTAGCTTAGTGCAGGGTATGGTAGAGTAGCATAGGATGGAATAGAGAAAATAGAAAAGGAGACTAGAAAAGAGCAGACTAGATTAGGATAGGGGAGGGTGGGGGAGGGTCTTGTAGAATACAGTAGTGTAGCATGGAATAGAATGGTGTGGAATGGAGTCGAATGGATTCGAACAGAGATGAATAGAGTAGAAAAGAGTTGAATAGAGCCGGATAACGCCGAATAGGACCAAATATGGCCGAAATGAGCCGAATCGAGTCGAGTCGACCAGATTCGGGATGAATGGAGCCTAGTGGAGCCGAAATGAGCCAAATAGAGACAAACTGAACCCAGCAAAATCGAGCCAAAACACACTTAATTGCATCCTATTGCATCGGATCTCGTCGAATTCCATCAAATCCCACCAAAACGCATCAAATCTCACGGAATCTCACCGAATGCCGTCGAATTGTCTCAAATCGGGTCGAATGGTGTCAAACTGAATGGAATCGAATGAAATTGAATAGATTAGAGTAGTGTAGGTTAGGCTGGGATTCAGTAGGGAAGGGCACAGAAGAATAGAATAGAGTAGAACAGAAGAGAATACCAAGAGTAGAATGGAGTAGAGTTGAGCAGAGTGGAATAGTCAGAGCCGGGTAGTGCAGAATATAGATGAATAGATCCAATTCAAGCCGAATCGATTCGAATGGAGAGGAAAGGAGACAAATCGTGATGAATCGAATCGATTAGAATAGATTAGAGTAGGGTAGGGTAGAACAGAATAGAATAGAGTAGAAAAGAGTAGAATGGTGTGGAATGGAGTTGAATGGAGCCAAATAGAGACAAATAAAGTAGAAAGGGTTGAGTAGAGCTGAACAGGGCTGAATAAGGTTCACTCGAGCCTAATTATGCTGAATTGAGCAGAATCGAGACGAATTGACCCAGTTCAAGCCAAATAGAGCTAAATCGAGCCGATTCAAGCCGAATCACATGGAATCGCGTCGAAATGCGTTGAATCGAATAGATTAGTGTCGAGGAGGGTACGGCAGGAGAGGCTAGACTACAACACAACAGAACACAAGAGAAAGAAGAGAATAGAATTAAGTAGAGTCGGGTCCAGTAGAATAGAGTCAAATCGAGTTGAAGAGAGCCGAAAAGAGCCCAACAGAGCTGAATACAGCCGAATTGACCAAATTCAAGGTGAATCGAGATGAATCATGTCCAGTCGTTTGAAATGTGACGAATCGAATCAAAGAGATTAGTGTGGGGAAGGTAAGGTTAGGGTAGGGTAGAGAAGAATAGAATAGAGTAGAATGGAACAGAACAGAAAGAATCGAGTAGACTAGAGTCAAATAGAGTCGAATACTGCCAAAAAGAGCCGAATAGAGTGGAAAAGAGCCGAATAGAACCGAATCGAGTTTAATGGAGCAGAAAGGAGATGAATCGAGCCGATATGACCCGAATCAGGTCGAATTCCGTTCAAGTGTGTCGAATAGCATAGAACAGATTACAGTAGGCTAAGTTAGGGTAGAGTAGGGTAGAATAGAGTGCAGTAGAACAGAAGAGAAGAGAACAGAACTGAAAGAGTAGAATAGGGTCGAGACGAGCAGAGTATAGAAGAGTAGAGTTGAATATTGCCGAATAGAGCCAAATACAGCCAAATAGAGCCCAAAAGAGCTAAATCGATAGAAACCAAGACGTATCACGCCGAATCCCGTGGAATCGTGCCGTATCTCGTCGGATCCCGTCGAATTGCATTGAATCTGATCAATTCCAATCCAATCCAATCCAATCAATTAGAATAGACTGGAGTAGGGTAGAGTACAATACAATACGGTAGAGAATAATTTAGGATGGAGTAGAATGGTGTAGCATGGAGTCGAGTGGAGTCGAAAAGAGATAATAGAGTTGAGTAGAGTCTAACAGAGCCGAATAGAGCCTATTAGAGCTGACTAGAGCCGAATGGAGCCGATTAGAGCTGAATCGAACCGATTTGAGCCGATTGAGGATGAATGGAGTGGAAAGGAGCCGATTTGAGCCGAATCGCATCGAGATGCGTGGAATCGAATCCAGTAGAATAGATTAGATTAGGGTAGGATGGAATAGAGTAGACTTGAACACAGTAGAAGAGAATGGAAAGAATACAATAGAATAGAGTAGAAAAGGGTAGAGCAGAGCAGAAGAGTGTAGAGTAGAATAGAGTAGAGTAGAACAGAGTCGAATCAAGCTGAATGGAGACGAAACGAGACAAATCGCGTCGAATCCCATCGAATCAATTACAGTAGGGTATGGTAGAATAGCGTAGAATGGAGTAGAATGGTGTGCAATGGAATTGAGTAGAGTAGAAAAGAGCTGAAGAGAGCCGAAGAGGGCCGAAGAGGGCCAAATCGAGCTGAATTGAGCGAAATCGAGCCGAATCCAGTGAATCGAGCCTAATGGAGCCGAATCGAGCCTAATCAAGCCGAATCGACACTATTCGAGACAAATGGAGACGAATGGACATGAATCGCACCGATTCGGCCCCTAGTCGCGTCAAAATTTGTCGAATTCAATTGAATAGACTAGAGTAGGGGAGGTTCGGGTAGGCTAGGGTAGGGTAGAATGGAGTAGAATAGAATAAAACAGAACAGAACACAACAAAATAGAACAGAACAACACAGAACGAATACAGAAAAGAGTAGGCTAGAGCAGAGTAGAGGGGAATAGAGTAGAGTAGAATAGATTCGAACAGAGCCAAATCGAGCCGAATCACGTCGAAATGGGTTGAATCAAATCCAATCGAATGGATTACAATACCTTAGAGTTGGGTAGCATAGGGTAGGGTAGAATAGAGTAGAATAGTACAGAACAGAGTAGAAACAATACAATAGAATAGAGAAGAGTAGACTAGAGTAGAATAGAGCTGGATAGAGCCGAATGCAGACGAAACGAGAGGAATCGTGTAGAAGCAATTAGAGTAAATTAGAGTGGTGTTGGGTAGGGTAGAGCAGAATAGAGTAGACTAGTGTAGAATAGTGTGGAATGAATAGAATGGAGTCAAATAGAAACGAATAGAGTGGAAAAGAGTCGAATAGAGCAGAATAGGGCCGAGGAACGCCAAATCGAGCAGATTCGAAGCGATTCAAGCCAAAACAAGCTGAATGGAGCCTAACTGAGCCGAATAGAGCCAAATCGAGCCGAATCGAGCCGATTCAAGCTTCATGGCCTCGAATCGCGTTCAATGCGTCAAATCCAATCGAGACGTATAGATTAGAGAAGGGGAGGGGAGGGGAGGGTAGAATAGAACAGAGTAGAGTGGAATAGAAGAGATTAGAACAGAATAGAAGGAATAGAATCGAGTAGAATAAAGTGGAAAAGAGTAGAGTCGAATACATTCGAATAGAGCCGAATAAGCTGAATAGAGACGAATGGCAGCTGAATACAGCCGAAAAGAGCTGTATACTGCCGAATCACACCTAATCGAGCAGAATCAAGCAGAATCGCACTGACTGTCACCGAACAGCGTCGAATCGAATCAGGTCGAATCGAGTCGAGTCACATCGTTTTGAATCAAACAAGGTCAAATCGCTTCATATCGTGTCGAATCCCACGGAATCACGTCGAATAACTTCGAATTGCGTCAAACCTCAGAGAATCCTACTGAATCACGTCGAGTCGCATGGAATCTCATCCAATCCCTTCGGATCTTGCCGAATCCAGTCAAGTCACATCAAATCGCTTTGCACGGAATCGAGTTGAATCCAATAGATTAAAGTAGGCTAGGTTCGGGTGGGGTGCCGTAGGGTCGGGTAGGGTAGAATAGAATAGAGTACAACAGAATAGGAGAGAACAGAACAGAACAGAAAGAATACAACAGAACAGAATAGAGTCAAAGAGAGAGAACATAGCCGAATGGAGCCGAGTGGAGACAAAATGAGACGAATCACGTCCGGTTGCTTCGAATCGCGTCAAATCAAATCGAATCGATTAGAAGAGATTAGGGTAGGGAAGGGTAGAACAGAATAGAGGAAAATAGTGAAGAATGGTGTGGAATGGAGGTGAACGGAGTCCAACAGAGACGGATAGAAATGAATAGAGTACAAAAGGGTCTAATAGGGCCGGATAGGGCCAAATAAGGCCTAATTGAGCAGAATCCAGCAGAATCGATGGAATTCGAGCCTAATCGAGCCGAATGGAGTGAAATGGAGTCAAGTCGAGCCGAATAGAGCCGATGCGAACTGAATCGAGCTGATTCCAGCCTAATCGCGTCAAATCGCGTGGAGATACGTCACATCGAATCTAATCAAATAGATTAGGGGAGGGGCGGGTGGGTAGAATAGAACAGAATAGTACAGAATAGAAAGAATAGAATATAGTACAGTAGGGTAGAGTAGAGAGAGTAAAGCAGAGAAGAGTAGAGCAGAGTAGAATTGAGACAAATAGAGTCAAATAGTGCAGGATATAGCTGAATAGAGCCAATTCTGGCCGAATCGAGTCAAATGGAAACAAAACGAGATGAATCACACCGAATTGCTTCGAATCGCATCCAATCGAATAGATTAGAGTAACGTAGGGTAGAGTAGAACAGAATAGAGTAGAATAGCATAGAATGGAGAAGAGTGGAGTCAAATGGAGTCGAACAGAGACAAATAGAGTAGAAAAGAGTCGAATCGAGCCAAATAGGGCCGAATAAGGCTGAACCGAGTGGAAACGAGCTGAATTGAAGCGATTCGAGCCAAATCGAGCTGAATCGAGCCGACTCAAGCATGATGGTGTCCAGTGGCATCGAAATGCTTTGAATCGAATCAAATGG
Source organism: Loxodonta africana (assembly GCF_030014295.1). NCBI lineage: Eukaryota > Metazoa > Chordata > Mammalia > Proboscidea > Elephantidae > Loxodonta > Loxodonta africana. The sequence continues at coordinate 213,278 of NW_026975070.1, forward strand.
AATCGGTTAGAATAGGTTAGGGTAGGGTAGTTTATGATAGGAAGACTAGGGTAGATGCAAGTAGACTACATTAGAGTAGACAAGAGAAGGCTAGAGTAGAAGCCTAGGCTAGTAAGCTGGACTAGTCGGCTAGATTAGTGGCAGAGAGCAGTAGCCTAGACGACTAGTCTTGAATAGTACCCTAAGTCAGTAATCTGAACGAGTACCCTTGCCTGAACTCTTAGCCTAATCTAGTACCCTTGCCTTAACTAGTAGTCCTAACAAGTACCCTTGCCTTAACCAGTAGTCTTCACTAGTACCCTTGCCTTCACTAGTAGTATGCCCTTAACAAGTAGCCTGAACGGGTACCCTTGACTTAACCAGTACCCTCAACATGTACCCATGCCTTAACTAGTAGCCTGGCCTTAACTAGTAGCCTGGCCTTAACTAGTAGCCTGAACTAGTACACTTGCCTTAAGGAGTACCCTTGCCCGAACTACTCCCCTTAATTAGGACCCTTATTGAGTAACCCTAAGTAGTAGAGTATGGTACGGTGGGGTAGCATAGGGTAGGGAAGCATACGGTGGAACAGAGAAAATAGAAGGAAATAGAATAGAACAGCATAGGTCAGGGTAGGTTAGCTTAGTGCAGGGTATGGTAGAGTAGCATAGGATGGAATAGAGAAAATAGAAAAGGAGACTAGAAAAGAGCAGACTAGATTAGGATAGGGGAGGGTGGGGGAGGGTCTTGTAGAATACAGTAGTGTAGAATGGAATAGAATGGTGTGGAATGGAGTCGAATGGATTCAAACAGAGATGAATAGAGTAGAAAAGAGTTGAATAGAGCCGGATAACGCCGAATAGGACCAAATATGGCCGAAATGAGCCGAATCGAGTCGAGTCGACCAGATTCGGAATGAATGGAGCCTAGTGGAGCTGAAATGAGCCAAATAGAGACAAACTGAACCCAGCAAAATCGAGCCAAAACACACTTAATTGCATCCTATTGCATCGGATCTCGTCGAATTCCATCAAATCCCACCAAAACGCATCAAATCTCACGGAATCTCACCGAATGCCGTCGAATTGTCTCAAATCGGGTCGAATGGTGTCAAACTGAATGGAATCGAATGAAATTGAATAGATTAGAGTAGTGTAGGTTAGGCTGGGATTCAGTAGGGAAGGGCACAGAAGAATAGAATAGAGTAGAACAGAAGAGAATACCAAGAGTAGAATGGAGTAGAGTTGAGCAGAGTGGAATAGTCAGAGCCGGGTAGTGCAGAATATAGATGAATAGATCCAATTCAAGCCGAATCGATTCGAATGGAGAGGAAAGGAGACAAATCGTGATGAATCGAATCGATTAGAATAGATTAGAGTAGGGTAGGGTAGAACAGAATAGAATAGAGTAGAAAAGAGTAGAATGGTGTGGAATGGAGTTGAATGGAGCCAAATAGAGACAAATAAAGTAGAAAGGGTTGAGTAGAGCTGAACAGGGCTGAATAAGGTTCACTCGAGCCTAATTATGCTGAATTGAGCAGAATCGAGACGAATTGACCCAGTTCAAGCCAAATAGAGCTAAATCGAGCCGATTCAAGCCGAATCACATGGAATCGCGTCGAAATGCGTTGAATCGAATAGATTAGTGTCGAGGAGGGTACGGCAGGAGAGGCTAGACTACAACACAACAGAACACAAGAGAAAGAAGAGAATAGAATTAAGTAGAGTCGGGTCCAGTAGAATAGAGTCAAATCGAGTTGAAGAGAGCCGAAAAGAGCCCAACAGAGCTGAATACAGCCGAATTGACCAAATTCAAGGTGAATCGAGATGAATCATGTCCAGTCGTTTGAAATGTGACGAATCGAATCAAAGAGATTAGTGTGGGGAAGGTAAGGTTAGGGTAGGGTAGAGAAGAATAGAATAGAGTAGAATAGAACAGAACAGAAAGAATCGAGTAGACTAGAGTCAAATAGAGTCGAATACTGCCAAAAAGAGCCGAATAGAGTGGAAAAGAGCCGAATAGAACCGAATCGAGTTTAATGGAGCAGAAAGGAGATGAATCGAGCCGATATGACCCGAATCAGGTCGAATTCCGTTCAAGTGTGTCGAATAGCATAGAACAGATTACAGTAGGCTAAGTTAGGGTAGAGTAGGGTAGAATAGAGTGCAGTAGAACAGAAGAGAAGAGAAGAGAAGAGAAGAGAACTGAAAGAGCAGAATAGGGTCGAGACGAGCAGAGTATAGAAGAGTAGAGTTGAATATTGCCGAATAGAGCCCAAATACAGCCAAATAGAGCCAAAAGAGCTAAATCTATAGAAACCAAGACGTATCACGCCGAATCCCGTGGAATCGTGCCGTATCTCATCGAATCCCGTCGAATTGCATTGAATCTGATCAATTCCAATCCAATCCAATCCAATCCAATCAATTAGAATAGACTAGAGTTGGGTAGAGTACAATACAATACGGTAGAGAATAGTTTAGGATGGAGTAGAATGGTGTAGCATGGAGTCGAGTGGAGTCGAAAAGAGATAATAGAGTTGAGTAGAGTCTAACAGAGCCGAATAGAGCCTATTAGAGCTGACTAGAGCCGAATGGAGCCGATTAGAGCTGAATCGAACCGATTTGAGCCGATTGGGGATGAATGGAGTGGAAAGGAGCCGATTTGAGCCGAATCGCATCGAGATGCGTGGAATCGAATCCAGTAGAATAGATTAGATTAGGGTAGGATGGAATAGAGTAGACTTGAACACAGTAGAAGAGAATGGAAAGAATACAATAGAATAGAGTAGAAAAGGGTAGAGCAGAGCAGAAGAGTGTAGAGTAGAATAGAGTAGAGTAGAACAGAGTCGAATCAAGCTGAATGGAGACGAAACGAGACAAATCGCGTCGAATCCCATCGAATCAATTACAGTAGGGTATGGTAGAATAGCGTAGAATGGAGTAGAATGGTGTGCAATGGAATTGAGTAGAGTAGAAAAGAGCTGAAGAGAGCCGAAGAGGGCCGAAGAGGGCCAAATCGAGCTGAATTGAGCGAAATCGAGCAATACTATCTCTCTATG